>NW_010524110.1:18355-28982 GCF_000687285.1 Phaethon lepturus
AGCACATGCTGAAGCTACACTTGTATGAAAAGTTTCTGGAAATTTCCCATCTGCAGTTGTACTTGTGTGGTGACTGCAAAAGTAGGCACAGTAGTGGGTTTTTATGATTGCATCACCTCTACTACTCTTCAGAGTAACTGTGGCAATATACTGAAAAGAAATGAGAGCTGCCAGAATTATCTGATTGTGTTAAGACTGGTTGCAGTGTCTACATAAACATATGAATATAAATGCTAGTTAAAGTTGAGGCAAGAATTATTCAGTTTAACAGGAACTTTGAAGTTTTATTTAAAAAAATTCTCTTTAAAATCACCTATAAAAATAAAATGTAATTTTTGAGTCATAAAATTTTCATGTCATCAATGAAAATTAGGTTGGCACAGAAAGAATTGCAAATTAAACCATCAATAATTTTGACAGCTAGAAAAATGTAACCAGATCTTTCTTCAAAAGGAATCTAAACCACTCTATTGTTGGTTCAAATATTGTTTCTCATCTGGTCATAAGTTTTCTTTTGAAGATATTTGCCTCAATTAGTCATTTTTTCATGACAAATAACATAAATAAATAAATCAAAGAGCCAAGCCCAAGTTCCTACCGCTGGCAATGATTACATTTTATGTCCGGAAAAGAAAGCTCTTTTGCCACCGAGTGTGACAGATGAGACACTGTCTTTTCAAATATACCTGGTCTGCCAGCAGAGGAGACTCTGCCCTGCTTTCCTACAAGGTTATGTGCTTGCTAGGCAGAAGTGGATCCATGAACTGACAGCCTAGCAGCAGACTTAATTTCTTATTTTGTGTATATTCCCGTTTATTTACAGCAGCTGTGTTCCACTTTTATATGCCCACAAAAATGGGCTTTCATCAAAACACACCCTAGCATCCCAAATTTTGAAAGATGGAGATGAAAAAAAAACAGAAGAAAAATCTCTTGCTGCTAACATTGCTATACCCAAAAGTTATCAAGAACCATTACATACCTCAGACTCAGATTTACAAAGTGTTGATGCCCCACTTCCCCAGTCTCCTAGTTACTGGTAATCACACCTGAATGCCTTCACACCACATCCACTGGTGAAGTCCTATTGACCCAAAACTGCTGCAAGTCCTTGGAAGGTTTTGCGGTGGACTGCATATCACATGGCATTTTGAGATACATTGCTTCAGAAACTGAATCTATTGAAGAGATAGATAGCCGAGTATTTTGTACACCTGACATAAATACATACACACTACGGTACAGAAACCAGAGAAAAGTGAGCTGCTAATTTCATTTGAATGGAGCTGGTTTTGTGCTGTAGGAAAACGTATCTGCAGACTCAAGAACTGAAAATTCAGTGTCTACACACTGTTTTCAACACTCGGGTTCATGACTAATTTTTTTTCTTGTTTTACGACCTGCATTCATTCATGTATTTTGCATCAGTTTTAATGTCAGGAATTACCTGGATCTTTGCATTTTGTAGCTGTCGTTCTTCTAGGGAACTGAAAAGAACATGGAAGTGATTAGTAATGCTCATCTCTTACAGTAGATCCTCTTCAGCTGTAGCATTCTCCAAATGTGCAAACACAGAACTCATGAATTGTGTATTGATATAAATTATTGAAATCACAAATGATTACAGTTGTACCTTCCTCTGCTGCAATATTAATAAATGGGATTTGTGTGCTATTGGCAATTGGAGTAAGAGTGCATGTTTCTCCAGCAAGTTCTCTGCTACCTCTGAATTTTAGGCAAGGCCAATAAACCATCTTTTCTTTCTTCCCTTTCCTATCCACATTTTTGTTTGTACTCTTTCCAAATTCTGATTGAAGTGCATCACACCAGAGCACAACAGCTCTAAAAGAAATTCACGGTTTGAAAACATCCACTTCAGGTCACTCCTGTGTCAAGTGCTACCTAGGTTGAGTTTCCTTGTCTTTCAGATACTCTAGATGGTCACCATTCAGTGCCTGCTGTTTGCATTAAAAAGCACACAAAGATGCATGTCACCACCCTTTTGTGAATCTCAGGAGAGGGGCAAAACCCTGAATGGAATTCGCTGGTGATTATTTTTCCAAAGCAGGATCTCCAGGGTATAGCAATAGTAGGCCTGCAGGAGAAAGCTACTGTTGTAATTGTACCACAGATAGGGTTTTCAGGTCTTTAATTACCCACACTTGAAAGTCTGGCCAAGTTCTTGTGGAGTTAGTGCCTTTATATATTATACAGTCTGGAGTGTAAGGTAGTATTTGGTTTGTGCTATGCACAAAGCCAATGGGAAGTTTAAAGCGCATATGTGCCATTAGGCTATCATGCTGTACATACAGGATGAGAGGGAATACGTATGTACTACAAACATTCCAGCTTTGTAGTATTTGTTCCATGATTCATACTAGCTAGGGACATTGGACATTTCAAGACATAATTGTTCAGCTGGCCAGTGGGTAGTGGAGTCAATATGGCTACATTAGTTTTTCTCTGAAGTCCTAGTAAGCTCATAAGAATGAAAAAAATAACTCAAAGTAAGGAAAAAGAAATAGAGGTGGGAGAAAAAACATAAAGGCAAAAGGGACAAAAATGTATAACAAAAAAAGTAATGACAAAAGTGGAAAATGGATTCTCTACTACCATGTGTAGATTGCCTGTTGGCATCCTTTCAAGGTAACTAATGCATGCATGAATGGGGATTTTAGTTTGCAGTTCATGAACTGCTTCATCACTGACTGAACCTTTGCAGCCCTTATCAGAACAGTAACACTCTTCTGCTTGCCAATGGTACAAGCCACAATACACCAAGCTTGATCCTTTGTTAAAAATAGTTGTCACCTTTCTTCCTCTCCTTATTCTGTGAAAGATATCTGTGTGTAACTCAAATTTCCTACAGCTCTGGGTACTTTCTTATTTCTGCTCAATGGAAATACAAAATATAGCTAAATCAGAGGAGTAACATCTCTACCCTATGGTGTGCTGCATCAACTGACTGTTGGGACATAAGATGGTGATGTACCAGGCTCTGATGTTCTTAAGGGAAGGCAAAAGAGTTCACTGAATGAGGTGGGTTTTGGAGGAAAAAACAAACAAACAAACAAAAGAAGTGTTCTGAAGGAAATTTCCTTCAATTCATCAAAGTTGATAAAAATTCAAGCAACTCTACTCAGCTGTATAAAGAGCATTAAGGAAGCTTAAAAGAAATGTCTGACCCTTTAGACTGTCTACATTAGCAATTTGATTTGGATCAGGAAAGCACTTCTGAGGTACATCAACCAGTCATCACCATGCACTGGCCTGCAATGTGCCCCATGGAGCTGTCTCAGTGCACATTCCATGGATTCCTTTAGGACAAGACCACATCAGAAGATACACTGAGGACACCAAATGCACCCAACCACTCAAGTGGTCCGGTCCACAGGACCGGACTAAAGCTAGTCCAAAGAACAACCCTCCTTCTCCCCCACAACCCCACACCCTGAACCAAGCACAGTGGATGTGCAGCTCTCTCATCCTGCAGATCTACTCGCTTTACGTTGCATTAGTTGTTGATGTACACATAACTTTTCTTGAACTGTCATTTTCTTGGAAACACCATTCTCTGGCTTTGTGCTAATGCAAATAAAGTTAGAGTTTTTCCTTTCCAGATAGCAATTTGGATATAAAATACCTGTCCACAATATGGCATGTGGTTTTTCCCCATTTTTGAGCCCATGTAGCTACTCAAGATCAATCCTGTACTCCGGTTATAGCCTCTGTGAACATATCTTCTTTGTAGTCCATTACCAGTTGGTTAATAAAGATTCAGCTTTTGGATCCTATGTCTTTTAAATCCACTAGGTCTAAGCATACAGGCCCTTCAAGTTTAGCCTCTAAAATGCATTCCTTGTGTGCATTTGCGTGCTGACAGCCCTTGAGAAGAAACATCACATGGTCCAGTTACTCAGGGCCTTTAAAATCAGAGCAGAACCACTGAGGAACCTGGGGAAAAGAGAAGGAAGCATTCCACACGGTCTATCTTTAAGCCCAAATTTAGATGCCCTCTATAGTCAATGGAGAGAGGTAGAGATTCTCCAGAGACCAATTCTGCACAACTAAATTAGGCTCCTTTTCTGAATTACCCTCCAGAGAAGTATTTGCTTTCCACTGACAATGGAGGGAGTCCAGGGAAAACAGCTGTCAATGTAAAATCACCACAGTCGTGTTGTGTGAATATCCCTCCACGTCAGGGTTAAAGCCAGAACCATGCTAACATACACATGGCCACTGTGAAGTGACACATACATGGATGCCATCCTCTCCCTTTGTTGCTGATCTCTATGATAGGGTGTCTGCCTTTCCCAAAGCAGCTCAAATCGTCATCCCTCCCTTCATTTCATCTGAGAATCTCTCTCCCCTGCCACCCCTGCACCATGCTTTGATTGCTGGGGGAGAATCACTGAAAGTCACTGACCACTTATCTCACCCCACTCAAAATTGCAAGGCATGAAACTCTTAAGCACTGGCTCTTTTACTAAAAAATAAGGATGCAACACAGCACGATGGTAACACTTCTAGTTGAAAAAAAGATTTCAAGCATAATGTTTTTTCCTCTCTCAGAAATGCACACCTTGAACTGAATCTACCAGCAAATCTGTAGTGAATTTACTCAATAGTTTTCATTGAAAAATCAGGGAAGAAAAGTCTAAACTTTTCAACAGTAACAACACAATAGCCTCTGCAATTTTTTCTACTAAAGTGAATCTCTGACAATTTTTTTGTGCAGCTTTTTCTCTTGGCTGGAAACCCATAGGAGTTTGGCTTTGTAGCCAGCCCTAAAAAATTCCCACTGATGTATTTCACAGGTCTAACAAGACACCAGTAAATGACATGAATTAAAGTTCCATTCAAAACTGAGGCAGGTATATAACAGGGCTTTCAAAAAAATCTGATTTGTAATACAGGCAAATATAGGCAAAATTTCATAAGCACCCACCTGCATGAGTAACAATCAGAGGGAAAAAGGACTTACGTCTTGATTTTATTAGAACTGCGATCTGTTAGATTGTAGTCTCAATATAAAAAGACAACTTTGCAGAGAAGTCAAAACTCTGATCTAATACCAGTATTTCACGAAACAATGAAACCACGAATCATTTTGAAATTCTTTCACTTGATCTTATATTTTGCCATTAGTAGAAAGGGCTGTCAAATATTATAGCAAAGACAGAGGTGACACAAGTACTACGAGTTTAAGGACAAATTATTTCAGGAGTTGAACACTGTGCTTTGAAGTGAGGACTTTCAGCCATTCGAGTAAACAGATAAGGCTGGTTGAGCTTTCTGCTTTCACCTCTAAAAATAAATAAATAGCATACATAAAATGACCTATGGCAAAGTTCATGTAACTGTGTATGTAGTACTTCAGCATCCCCAGATGAAAGACACTGTACAATCTAAGGTACCATTGACCCTTTCAGCCAGTAGCCTAGTAGCCTTGTGCTCATGCTTACATGTGCCTCCGCAGGAACATGCTGTACTGTTAAATCAGTACAAAGAGCCTAGCACTAAACACAGAAGTCTTGCAGAAATCAGCACCCAAGAAATGCTACTTTCCTTTTGAGTTCCTCTGGATATAGGTCATTACACAACTCATTAAAATCTGTTTCCAACAGGAATTTATAACTGTAGATTCTGAAGAGTAAAATTTAGGTAAAGTCTGCATATTCTATTTTCCTTGCAAAGTTTTTTAAAGTTAGTTCAGTACCAAAGCTGGTAAAACTTCAGGTGATGTTCTATAAACTCCTCTAATTTTATCCTTCCTTCCACAAAGTGGAATTTAGGACTAAATTCATTCTACATTTCTGCAGGGTTATAGCAGAGATAAATTTGGCCAATATGTATTCATTGCTCTGCTAAACACATTACAGTAGCTTTCTTGTGATATTGCGTGGAAGAGCCAAAAATAACTTGTTTTTCCAGTGTCCTCATCTACTTTTATAACAAATATAGTCGGTGAATATAAATTAATGGTTTTTACAGCATCTGCTCTGCATTTCACTTCTTTTTATAGTGAAAGGCTGACTAGACTTTTTATTTTGATATTGCAATAGTAGCACACCTCCTGGAGCCTACTGTATTACTACTCCAGGGAAAGATGGTTAATTGCATTTTCTGCCTATTAGAATTAGAGGGATTTAGGTTTGGTATTGTCTTCCATGAGGTTCTTTAAACATCTTATCAAAGCTTTCCAAAACTATAAAAACCTCAGTCCTCCTTACTGCCCACCAAGAAAAGTTCTGCCAAAATAATCTTCTTGCGGAGTGAATCCAGTCTCAATAATGTATTTTATATCTAGAATAACAAACATTCCAGTAACTACAGTAATAACAATAACATTAATAAAGACCTCCTTCCATGTACTAAAATGACACTTCAGTGGAGGACTAATGCAGTGTGAGCTGTAAGACTTAAATCTAGCTTGCAAAGTAAAATGCAGTTTTACAGAGATAAAACTGTAGGCTGTAGTTACTGGTAAAATCAGAGGAAGGCTCAATTTCTCTTCATTTCAGCGAGGAAGGAGAAAAAATAATTAAGGACCAAAAAGTTAACCTTACATTTGGTTTAGGACTACAAACCTTTTTCCATGTACTTGATAAAGGAGCAAGTACTAAACATGCTGTTAACTTGCTGACAGGTGAATGCCTAATACCTTGGCAAGGGAGGACACTATTAGTAACAGCTGACAGATGATCTGAAAAAAGGTCCAGGAATTCTGCCCTCCTACAATGGAAGGGGCAGAAGAAGGAAAGAAAAAAAAAAAAAAAAGAAGAGAGAAGAAAGAGAGGCAAAAAGGAAGATAACAGAGTAAGAGCCTTAGTCTTTTTTTGTTTGCCTTGGCAATAGGCGATTTTGTTCTGTGGATGACATGGAAGGATCTGGTTAATGTGCCTTTTAGTCACCACTTGAAAGAATAAGAAACAGGTGGTGATGACATGAGAGTCCTGGAGGGACTATGGCAAATGAGAAGCAGCAGTGATCAGGCACCCACACTAGGAACAGCTGCTTGATGAGGACCATTAAAAAAAAAAAAAGAAACAAAACAAAACAAAACCAAACCCAACCCAGAGTAGTGGAAAGAATAATAAAAGAACAAGAGCAAAATAAAGTCAAAATCTGGAAATTAGGAGGCAAAGCCAAAGCCAGCTTTTATTGGCTGATGTTACAATTATCAGTGGAGCCATTAACAAAACCCGCAGTACTAACCGTAAAAGCTTTACACCATTTTCCCAGGTTCCCGGGACTCCCTCCTCTTGCAGAGACAGAGTACTACTGCACTGGCTGCAGCAACGGGTCCCTGTTCCAGCATACCTCCTACCACCCAGTGTGAATTAGAAGCCTCATTTAATTGCCTCCACCTAGACTAGAGGGAGGATGTTTATGTCCTGTGTGTAGGAGACTGGTTTTGAAATCCAAATTCAATTGCATAAAATTGACTTCTGTATAGTTTCAGGCAAGTGTTCCTCTCTAGTAAAGTAATTGTGTCGCATAATCTATCTTAGAGTAACAGACACGCCAAGCATCTTGGGTACTTTGGACTAAATTGAATAAACCCCCCCCCCCACAAACCCAAACACCTTACAATCTTTTTCAGCATCTGAAGCATACAATTTGCATTCCAGTGTATCCCCTAATGGCTGTATCCTGTAGTGCTTACCTGTATAATGTGTTGTTTGCATTTATTTCTCTTATTGTTAATGCTAGCATAAGACATAATTCATTTTCTCAAAGTATATGGAATTACATGGCTATAAAGCAAAAGTAAATAAAAGAGATGTAGGACTGAGTATGAAAGTTTGTTTTCACTGTGAAACTAGCCTAGCTCTACTGTCTTCAAATCATATTCAGGCACAATTCCCTCTTTAAATAAACCAACCCCAGAAGCAAGCCTGTATCTTAAACTGTAATTATTTCAGGTTGGGACTGTGATATTTGTACAGTGCCAGAATAACATAACTGCTGTTTTCACACACTACCACATTAGGGATGAATCCTATGAGTAAAAATAGCTAAATAGAACGAAGAATAAACTGCATATTGATGAGAGGAAAAAAAGAAAAAGTAATGAGTATAGGAGCTAGGCAACTAACAAGAAGGTTGAAGGCTCTTTAGGGACAGAAATGGTAAATGGCATCTTACTGTTTATCTACAATATCTATGTGTAATATGAAGGCCAGTGCAAGATCTCTTAAGAGACCTGAGCGTGTTACAGTAGTGCAAATAAGAACAGCTTGTAGTTAGAGGCTCTAACTATTAATGATGACTCTTTTTCTGGGTAAATAAGCCTCTAACAATGGGTGTGATGTTAAAATAGCTGTACTGCAAAATTACAAAAACAAAAATAAAATAGTTCTATTGGCAGAAGGAAAGGTCTTTTCAGATGCATGTAGTGGAATTGGATTGTAAAATACAGGGTAGAGAAATATGAAAGAAAAAAGTTGAGGTTGATTCTTCTTGAAAGGTAACATACTGCATTGTAAAATATCTGAAGCCATGACCAAAATAAGACACAACAAATGTCTATCAACAAGGCACTTTGGATAATAGAACAGTTACTCGCCACCAGAAGTGGTATTTTTCAAAGGCTTCCTTTTCACCAGTCCGGAGTAGACAACTTGTTTTATCAGTGCAGTGATGCTAAATATTTGGCACTCTTACGGAGCCTGAGGAAGGCATTCTGCTGTGCATTGTCACCAGGATGTTCCTGAGATCACTGGCCGAGGGAAAAAGTAATGAGACATTCTCTAAGGTCAAAGAGGTTAATCTAGCATTTACTTGTTAGGTGATGAAGGTGAATTAAAACATCCACTCAAATGCTGTAGTTTAAAGAAAGTTGAGGTAATGAGGAATAATTGTAAAAATTGCAGTTAGAAGAGAATGTGCTATGTTATGAAAGAGACGAAGATACAGACTAAGATACAGGAAGTGAATCCCGTCTTCTGGCTCTCCAGGGGACTACTGGCTACTGCTTTTCTTTGTTTCCATTCAGACATCTGTTAAATGGGCATGATTATTCTTATATACTTCACAGTAATGCTTAATTACTTGCTTAAAAAGTGACCACAGATTGTAAGGTACATTCTGCTAGAAAACTGCATCCTATAACGGAAGACAGTCTATGGCTCTCCTGAGTTCTGTTCTACCCAGGCCTTGCATCTCATCTACAAAAAGCTATATTGTTATGAGCAGTACCTGGAAGATGGAAAACATATGGGTGTTTCAAGAAAATGAACATTTCTGCTCTGTTTAGCTACATGGGAGTTGTAGCTCTAGCGTCCTTTTTCAGCTGCAGGCTGGATCTTCTACCTGGGCTATTCAATCCATGAAGCAACGTGGTGAATCACCAAGAGATGACACGGTGGCCCTTCACAGGAGATTCAGTTTGGACAAAGAGCCTGTTTGGACAAGACAGACCTTGGGAAACATCCGCTTCAATTTCCAGACAAAACATTTGGGGTAGTGGAATTTTCAAGGAAAAAAGCAAAATTTGCCACCTGCACCACACTTATATACTGTAAAACAAATGAGTTTCTGTGTGTGCATGCTACATGTTAAATTTTTATATATATATATGTATGTATACACATATATAAGTATGGACAGTTTTGAAAAAGACAGCAGGTCAGACAGTCATTACATTAGACACAGCAGTGAGTAATAATACATCATATAAGGATTAACCATGTCAGACAGCAGATTTCTGCTGCTGAACTGCAGTCTGGCAGACTTGCACCTTAGAGTGATGTCTTTGAATTAGCTACCTCTGTGAGCTCCAGTGGGAGCCATCCTTCTGAAGACATAGTCCTTAGCTCAGGAAGTAAGAGGTCACTTATCAATTATGTAGGAAAAGTCTATTCAGTCCAACTGGGGAAACAGTTAAGGCCTTTTTCCTTCTCTGGTACTCCAGAAACACAATAAAAATTGAAATTGTGCTAAAGCCAAGTTCTTCTTGGGGTTCAGTACAGATCAGTTTGCAGTAGCTGAGCTGTGCTAACTGCTGGTAGCACTTCCTCAGTCTACCTTGACTGAGGCAATGAAGTAGTCTGAAGGGTGTGATTTCCATAGGTGACATAAGCTAAGTGTATGTGCACAGACTTATCTCAACTGATGGATGACAATTTCCTTGGTAATTATAAATCAGTTGAGTTACAATGTCTCTGAACCCAGATTTTTACAGTGGCATGGTGTAATATATGGTAAATGCACAGGAATGGATATGCCAGTTTGTTAGCATTATTGAGGTTCTCTTTTCGTACTGCCCCAGCAGGACATGCAGCTGAGGAGATTACTTTTTCCTAAATTCCACTTGCTGACAATATCAGTGCTAAAGTCTTAAGCTTTATATGCCCTAAAACTGATGTGATGTTCAGACTTTTCAAGCACTCAGGAGTCCTACTGATTTTAAACAAACTGGGGGAAAACAAAATTCAAATAAAGGTCATTCTATTTGGTTAGTGCTTTAAATGTCTAACTGCAGACAACTAGGTTGCACCATTCAGCCTAAATAGCTGAAGACCCACTAAGAAGAGTAGTAAAAACTGCAAAGGAGGTAGCTAAACCGCAGCAAACACTAGAACAAACCAACCATATGCTCAAGGTGCTTCACCAGGGAAAG
>NW_010524110.1:29013-39975 GCF_000687285.1 Phaethon lepturus
CAGGCTGGGACTGTTATCCAACATAGCACACCTGAAGTGTTTCACTGTACCAAAGCTTAATCAAGGGATCCCAATACAGCCTGAGCCCATTAACTCCAGACAAGCATGAAGTGTGAAGTTACTGCTGCAAAAAGAGGTGAGTGCTGTTTTGAAATGCATAAACATAAACAAAGCATAAACAGTAGCATTACTGAGTGAGGAATCAAGGGAATAATAATGGCACTATTTTATATCAACTTGGCCGGGCCAGGTCACACCACTGATGCTGCTGTTACCTTTGTTTCTGTTACACCAAGCTTTATTTTGTAAGTCAGTCAAGTTGGTGCTGGTGGAAAAGCACTGCTTTCAATCCAAAATATGAAATAAATCAGAAAGAATCCAATGAGGGCAACTAAAGCAATGAAAGACTGAAGAAATTCTTTCAGTGCAGACTGCTAGGAGAACTGAGTGTCCATTGCATAGAGACAAAAAGACAGTTCGATAACATGTATGTACCTGGAAAAGATTCACTATGAGATTATTCTCGGTCATGAGCACAGAAACGAGGAAAGAAAAACCCTAACTAGTTTCTGAATATCAGAAACAGTAAATGCGTGTTTTCTATGGATTCATGGAGAAGCTTCTATGTGGACTTGCTGTCAGTACAAAATCACACAATTTTCTCACTTCTCCTCCCCAGTCTCCTCTCACTACAAAGTTCGCAGAGATTCAGTATGGGTATACCAATCCAAAAAAGTGCAGCTGACATTGACAAATAGTTTCAAAAGTATTAGGGGAGAAGCGGAAGATGACAGAAAACCAGCCTACTAAACACAAGATTAACAGTAAAGTATTTGACTAAATATCACAAAGCTTTTTTCAGAGGTAAACCAGTCCTATATTAACTGCCTAAAATACGTCAGGACAGGAAATGGATAATGGATTCTGGCATCTCCTTATGCCATCCTTGTATTATTACAGGAGGAGCACCTAAGAAAAAAAGTTAAATGATCCTGTCAACCCTATTTACTTCTAACTCTAGATTTCTGACACTTGACAAGACAATTTTTGAGGAGGGCAATTTTTAAGGGCTGCCAGATTGAAGTTGCAAGACCTGAACTGTTCACAGCATCTAGCATTGAAAGGAAAGCCCAAAAGATAAAGGCATACTGCCTGAATTTTAAAAAAAGATCTTGGTGGCTTAAAGCACAGGGTCTTAATGTGATCATGCATCAAAAGCCACCAAGCAAGACTTTTAAGTCAAAAAAAAAGAGTCAAAACACAGCAGTTTTTTTTTCTCTTTGACAAAGCGGTTTTATAGCACCAGCACGCTTTATCGAAGTACGTTGCAGGAACCCATCTGTTGTCAGTGACATTTTCCATGGGAAATAGTAACAAATGGATGGTTTCAACTTCAGCAGGGAAACCCTTTGTTTGGACATATATTATAAAATTAACTGAATAAATATCTAACGTTATTAGATAACATCCAGTGTAACAGGTCCACCCCTTGTTGAAATCAAGGATGTTGTCTATGCCTTGACTTAAGCAACACCTTGATATACAGTGTCTTTATAGGCAAAATGAAATGCACACCAGTTTCCATGTAGAGAAACCATTGCCTTCAGTAGGTTACTTCTGATATCTGTGAATTAATGCCTTACATGCAGTCTGATATGACAGACACCAGTTTCCCAGGGTGCTGGCCCTGCCTCGGTCCACAGAAACCAAGCTGCAGGTCAGCCCAAGGGTCTTCTCATTTTCTTGGTTTTTGTGCATGTTTCTTTACTGTAGAAGAGTTAATGGGTTTCTACTGTGTAGCAGGCCCCAGATATAAGGGGAAAAAAAAAATTAATCAAATCACAGAAACATTAATTAAGCAGAATGTAGTGTAGAGCACTATGTAAATGTGTGCTTGGTTAAAACAGGTTTAAGACAATGTTTCAGAAGTAGTGTTATTTCCCAAATACTTTTCATCCTTTGCAAGTTTATTTTGAGCTTCTCCTTTTCCTTGTAAAGAAGAGAAATGGGAGAAGGCACCCACCTGGAACTTCACAGGCATTCGTTCACAACATAGACCCTGAACAAAAGCAACACTGATGAACTGCAAGCTGGCCAGCTCTTTACATGCAGACAGATGAACAGCAGGTGTTGTTATCTGCCAAATGAATGTAGCAT
The DNA here is from genome assembly GCF_000687285.1 of Phaethon lepturus. Taxonomy (NCBI): domain Eukaryota; kingdom Metazoa; phylum Chordata; class Aves; order Phaethontiformes; family Phaethontidae; genus Phaethon; species Phaethon lepturus. The sequence continues at coordinate 31,171 of NW_010524110.1, forward strand.
TTGACACACGTCATCCAATTATTTTTGCCATTTGCTGTTTGCCAGCAGAGCACGTGGAGATCTGAATCAGGTTTTCTGATTTTAAGAGCACGTGCTCCATCAGGTTAACACAGTGGGGCTGCCTGATTTAAGACAAGAGTTAACAGATCTGGTGGTCATATATATTCTTCACTGGCACCAACTGATTTAACAGCATTGTGTTTACTATAAATGCAGTCCTTCAAATCATCCTTTATTACATCTCTTGAATTGAGTCTTTTAAATTCTACTTCTAGTCTCCCTGGTGCAAAAACAATACTTCACAAATGTGATGGCATATTTAAAAAGTTTGAAAGCACAATCTGGCTTCTCTCCTGCTTAGGTTCTGCAGGCTCAAAGGACTTTAATCTGAAGTTCTGAATCCCGACTATATATATCCATTGTATGTGTGTACATTTATATGTACACATATATGAAATTGTATACATATGTGAATATATATTCATAAATAGATATGAATGAATAATTGTGTGCATGAGTGTGTAATTCAGTGGTTCAAACCCTAAGACACAAAGGTAAATTGTGAGTAACAAAACACTGTTTTCTCAGCCACTGGGTTGGTCCTTCATCCTCCTTACAAACATGACAGTGGCTCACTCCAGCACACAGATTACTCTAGCAGTACTCCAGTAACTTGGGGAGCTACCGTAGAAAACCAAAATTTTTTCAAACACTTTATTAGTTTATAGGGAAAAAGCAACACTTTTTTTGTGTTGGGATGAAAGATAATGCACAAAGAGGATGGATTGGGTCTTTTTAATAAACACAAGCATAGCCTGAAAGTATTCATAACTGATCACTGCTTTCAAACATTGTGAACATTTGCCAGACCCAACATGGCATCATAACAGAGATGCTGTAGTTTATGATCAAGCACAAGAGATATGCAAACCTTTGCAAGGAAGAACTATTATCCCACATTTCTTGTGGGCTCCTATGCACTTTTCTTATCAAGCTTTTCATTAAAGATGCAACAAAGCCAATGCAAATGATAGACCACTATTTAATAACCACTGGCTTTATTACTTTTGATAAAACAATTTCACTTGGTTACATTCACCTTGCATTTGGGAATAAGGAGGCATGGAAAAAGAAGCAGAGAGCTTCATAACTAACATAAATCATCAACAAAACATTTTTGTTTGAATACAGAATATACAAAGAATTAAACACTGAATGTTAAAGAGTAATTAACGATCATTTGATAAACTGAGAAGAATTTTGTTTTAATTGAAAGCAGCTGGGAAAGGAATTGCAAACCATAACAAGGTCCTGATTCAGCTAAGCATAGTTGGGGCCTTCTTGTTTTATCTGGCCAATGAGCACTTCCTTATATTCAGAGAAAGTCTTTGGAGACTGCAGAAATATCAGAAGGAAAAACATATTGCCAACTGTGAATTAGAGGAAGCCAAAAAAGTGATGGTTTTATACAAAGGAATGATAACCAATGCAAATCTAGGACCTTGCAAGGGCAACTTTATTTTTTCAAATTGGTCTTCAGTTGCTGCCTTTCTTTGACAGTACTAGTATTGCAGTAGCTGTGATATGCTAATATATAATGAAGCCAAAGCTGGAAGGAAGAGGTTAGAGAATTATACAAGTAACATGAAAACAGAGGCAAACTTTCAGGTACAAATCCCCTTTCTTCAGGTCTGAAATAGAAGCAGCAAACTTCAAAGTCAAATTCAAACCGAAAACTGCTCCTTTGAGTTTTACTCAGATTATATCTTTCAGATTAGGACACTGTGTCTATGGAGTAGAGAAAGACAGGCATAAAATTGTCTCTGCAGTACAGAAGCAGAAAGGTATTTTTTTGTGGAATACAGATGAGGCCTCAGAGGTAGGGAAAATTATAAAATACCAAAACCCCAATATCACTGATGAATCCATGTTTTTAATGCCTAATAGTCAAGAGTTTTTGATTTGCACTTATCTTTAGGAGATCTTTTGCATGACCTGTTTTTAAACATTTATTGTAGTGAATGATAAAAGAGATATATTCTGAATCTGATGACAGTTCACTTCTGCAGAAAAAAAAATGTTTTCACCCCTGTAATATTGTTTCGAGCTAAGCCCATATGAAGGCAATGAAAGGACATGCTCCAGGTCCTGGGCAATTGTGTTAGGAATGCAAATATGCAGATTACAGCCAGGCATCTATTACAGAATTTAAGAAGTGGTGTTGAAGCACATTGCCATGCAGCTAAACAACAAGGAGAAAAGAGAACTTGAGAATCAGTTTCAGACCCTGTATCCAAATGACTAGCCAGTACTGCCTCCTTTTGTGCCTGTAAGAGGTTAACTTCACCCAATCCAAATATTTTTGAGGAGATTCTAATGGGATTTATTATAAATAGTCTTAATAAATAGGGATTAGAGTTTACTAATCCATTTTTTAAAGGACTTTTCAGGGAGGTATTAGGCAGATTCAGGTAAATATTTTACCCTCTCCACCCTCATGAAATTATAGCTGTCTGTGACCATAAATTAAGAGAAGAGAAAAAGAGTTAGTTAAATTTAAGTGGATAGTCTCTTTCTCATAATGATAAATGCAAATTATTATTTAATTGACAGTCACCTGAGGACAATATACTTACAACAGGTGTCATGGAAGCATACCAAAAAATTTAGGATAAACTCAAAGCATTTGATTTAGTGTCCGAGGAAAGATGATTGAATACCTGCAAAGCTGACATTGAGTGCTATAGATTTATCTGAGAGATTTGGAACTTTCTGATCAAATGAAGATTCAAAGCCTCCCCCAACTCTGCTGTATTTATGGAATTACTATAGAAAAGGATTTACTGCTTTGGAGGCGGAGATCAATAACAGTTTGTGAAAAGCCCAAGCTAGAAACATCTTGAACTAAGACAAGCGTTCAATATAGAGTTCATTGTTACAGACTTTAAATTGTCCGGTATAAAAAGAGGGACTGATGTTTGACCTTCACTAGTTCCTGTGTGAAGAGGGGAAAAAAAGGTATATTTACAGCAAAAAAAGGGTGAAAAAAAGCCCTAGGATTGAAGTGGGAGATTAGGCACACCAGTTAAAGGCAATTGATGGGCATTTCTGAGCAGGCCTTGTCAAGGCAACACAAGGCCTGATGTTCCTTTACAAATAATTTGTTAATGTTTGACTGCATTAGCCTTTCTCCAGACTCCATGATCCTTTGTCAGATAACAAACATATGTTGCATGTGTTAGGTACTAATTTACTAATCTATTTACTATCATCTAATTTAGCTATTAAATTACTAATCTATATATAGGTGTAGATTTTGAATGAAATTACAGATTTAGGAATTCATCTGGCAAATTAAAAGGCTGCTAAGGCCTGTTGACGTTTGTCTGTTCTTAAGGGATGAGATCGTAGCCTGACTTGTCCTCCCTCATGTGAGTTTTATGCATGAATTTCAGTGAGGCCAGGATTTCACCCACAGTCTTTGGTGAAACTTATGCAAGCTTAACTGGGTATCACCAACTGGTACCTCAGCCTTAAGAGCTGTTTTTCATTAGTGAAGAGCCTCCACATCCAAAAGCAAATTAAAAAACAAAAATTCAGAGAAAATCTCTGGGATGTGACAATTCATCCTCAGCTGAATTGGGGTGGATGGGCCAGGAGCTTGTCACAGGAATGAAGTTAAAGGACGGTGTGATTTACAGTCAACGCCTGTCCAATGGGAAGTCATGTTCAGGGAACCTCTGGGAGCGGTTTCTCAGCATTTTCCAAATACTGTCTCCATCAAGGAGCAGGTTCATTACTGAGCACAGAGCAATATTCTGGAGTCAAAGTTCACCAGTGTTACCTCCTTCATTCTTTTTTTGTGGGAGGAAAAGAGCAATGGATAAAAGCACGATATGTTACTGACACAACCCCACCAAGGGCATGAGGTCCCACAGACAAATAAAAAAGGCAAAACTCCCAGTTTTGTAGAGGTTATAGAGCTTCCCAGCCTTGCTGGGGACACTGTGTTGGATGCTTCCTGAACATGGAGACTAAAGTGACTATGGAGGAGGGGTAGACGGGCTTGTGATGATGGCAGAACAGACTCCGGTGACAGGAGCTCGGTCTGGCATCTCTTGCCCAATTCAAGCGTAGGCATGGACAAACCACTCAATCTTTGAAATAACAAAGGGAGAAAGGCAGGAAAAGATGGAAGATGATAGCTTTTAATGGTGCACTTAGACATGTGTGAAATCTTCTCTTCAAAGTCAAACCCTAACCCTAACACTAAACCCTAAACCCTAACCCTAACCCTAACCCTAAACCCCTTCGTGAAATAAAGCTCCCTCTGCTATCTTGTCTAATTTTAAACTATTATCTTTTGGAGGTAGGGCTGTAACCCCTAAAGAGAATAACTAGAGAAGAGTTTTCAGAACACTTAAATGATTCAGGAATCTGAGTCTTATTGGGCTTCAATGAGATTTAAGAGATTCAGAAAAGCAATTTAACACTTACAGAAAGTGTTGTGTACGGTACTTGATCGACTGAATTATCACTCTTATAAAAAATTCAAAGTACAGTATAACAAAAAAATGCCAAATCAATAACTAGGTAAATGAGTTATCTAAGGCAAAATCTGAACGCATTAAAATAGCCACTTGCCTAAAGTTATAATTATTGTGTTTTTTCTCATTTATTCATTTTCTTCACTACAGTACAGAAACAAATTTCTAACAGTCTAAAACCGTCCTGCTCTACAGAATACTTAGTCTCAGAAAGTAAGCGCTTCCTTTCTTAGATACATATTTTAGAGCTGCTTTCATACTCCTTTAGAGCAGTCATAAAGCAGCTACATGAATAGGAAGTTACCTTTCTCCTTTTACCTACAATAAACTTGCCTCTAAAATCAGCATTAAATCATGGGAGATGTTGAAAAACTGACACAAAATGAAAGAAAGGAAGATTAAAAACACAGTCATGAGAGTACAAACTTCCCTGAATAAAATCTGAATTTTGGGTGGTTTGTTGGTGAGATCACTGTTGGTGGGATGCCCCTCCATCACTGAGAAGGTCAGTGCTTTTCTCAGAGGGATATGAGAGCAGACACGGAGAGAAAGGAGAAAGCAGGGAAAGGAGGATGTAGTGGAAGGTATGAGCAGACAGAAGATTAAGTAAATACAGTGCTAACATCTGGCATGAAATTGTTCTAATAACACCAAAGTATATTGCTTCCTTTTACAAACACTTTTTTTTCTTCTTCTTGAAAATAACACAGATGAGATATTTCCAAGTAGTCAAAAGTGCAAAGGTTAATGAAGCATCTCATTAATCTTTCATAACTGTAGCATGCTCTTGTGACCTTCAGATCCATAGTATAACAACAGTATTCAGGTTATAGTTCAGAGGAGCCTAAAATAAGATCAAAACCTTGTAAATAAAACCACAGAATGCCTCAAAATACTAGGTGTAGAGTGCTATGCAATTAATGGCTGGAAGGGTAGTTGGCTTTTAGGAATATGCTATACCAGCTCTTAGGCTGTGTGGCTCAATGCTGACAGGACAAGTGCTGTACCTCTTCCCCTTCTCCTTTATTCACTGTTGTGTTTGTGATTCAGCATCAGCTGAACACTTGGTTGGCAGTACCACGAAACAGAGCACAGGAGGACAAGGGACAGAATAGCGGGAGTGGGCTGTCACACAAGCTTCTGAACCAGCAAGTTCAGGTTGTCTCATTTAAAGTGCATCCTTCAGAAAAAAATGGGAGTAGCTGCAGACCACTAAAAAGAGAGGGAAGCAGGTGGCTTTTGGAGTGGGGAAAGTGCTCGGTCAGCAAGCTGGAGGCAGAACTCACTGAGAAAACAGTGCAATGAGTTTTCTTTGCTTGTTAGGAAATGCCAGTCTGCAGAGGTCCCTTGGGCGCGCGCCTGGCAGGGCCACTGGCCCCTGCCCTGTCTTGTGAGAGCTAACAGGAAGACTTACAGGCCAACCAGGTGCTCTGGGGAAGAAGAGCTATAGCCAGTGGGGTTGGACTTGTTGATGGTCACAGTTATGCTGTCTAAGTGATATTCTGTCCTTTTTTCCTCCTTGATTTTTGCCTTTAATCTATCTTGCTACTGGAACAAGACGGTTCAACCACTTCAGATGTCTGGTGGGTGATACAGATCCTGCTAGCCTTGAAAGATTAATCCAATCTACAATCTTATCATTCTACCTGCAGGCTTACCTATATTTTCACTTTGAAGCATGTAAAATTGGCTTGCTATCTCTGGCTGATAGAGCAGTACAAGCAAATAATAGCGAATCACTCTTGGTTTTTTGTATCACACTGTTGGCTAGAGATTATGACATCCATTGTTAGGTGCCATCCAAACATAGCATGAGAAATAGCACCCCTCCCTGCGGTTTGTCAGAAAATGTGTGATCAGGGAAGGAGGATTTCATAGAGAAAGAGAGAAAGGTTGAAGCATGGAGAACCTCAGGGGATGTTTACAAATACAGTGCAGCACTGAGGAGAGATACTCAAGCCTGGAAGATACCCTTGCTTCTCAGCGGTTAAGGAGCCTAAATAGAGTGCTGTGTGCATAGCAGCCCTCTTCTTGGCACCTAACTAGCTTGGGAACATTTCCACAGCAGTTCAAGATCTCTGGTAGGCATAGCTAAAGCCAGTTTCAAAAGGTCATGAAGGAATTTTGTAGCACACCTGCAACTTGAACCTAAGTCTCAGGCCTCTCAACTTTGCACAGACCACTGGTCGTCTTCTCTAGCTCTTCCCTCCCTCACCAAGCTCACATTTAGAAAGCAGTGAATAACAACAATTTATATCTAGCAGGTCCCAGACCCTCCCTCAGAGACACCTCTGGTGCAAGAGAGTTCTGGGTCTGTGCCTAGATGAAGGCAAAGCTGTCAAGGGTGACTAACAGAATGTAAACTACAACTCCTAATACCATGCAAGAGACTCAAACAACGTTATGTGAATATTAAGACCTGATTCACATACAAAAAAAATCAGAAGGCAAAGCTTGATCTTAGGCTAAAAATAAAACTGCATGAATTAATATTTTAAATTTATGGGACTTCAAATAATAAGGGTACAGCCCTTATTACTAAATGTAGTTCCAGCTGCAGAACAGAAAAAAATAAGACCTCTTGGCTAGATATGAAATTACTTACCTGTAATGATTCATTTATTTTGGTAGTAAAGTCTTTGGTATAGAGAATGTTGTTTTTTACTCACAGGTGTAAATGGGGCTTGTAAGCTGCTAGATCAGATCCACCAGTCAGTATACCAAGGGAACTTCCAACAGCAACATCCCCCTCAACTCAACAAAATAAATGCCAACAGCTTCACACCAAAATGCAAAGAACCTCCCAAACCTATTCCATCCTGATGTTAATCAGACCAAATGTAAATCAGATATCACTGCTGACCCATTTCCAAGTCCACTCTCATGACCTAGCGTTCCTGGTAATAGCTTACCTGCTTGCTAGAACAGAACACCAGTACCACTAGGGACATTTCTCATTCCTTGGGTTCAAGAAAGAAAATTCTGTGTGGGATGAAGGCAAATAAAGACTAAGCAGCTGATTAGGGGCATGGAGGGCCTATAGAAGAATAACAGCAATGAGTTATTTCCCCAGTTTAGAAGAATTGTCATTTGCCTCGCTGTGCTTTGAGCACAGGTCCAAACATTCTAGGTCTGAAAATGACCAGCCTTTCCACCGCACCAGTGTAACAACTGCTCCCTTGTTTTTCAAAGCCTGTTATTTCCCTGGAGGTCTGTTGGCACCGTCCATCCCAGCCTATGGCTCTGGTTACACTTTGGCTTTCCTCCAGGTTGTGGCTGCCAAAATCATCCCCCCTCACACCCCCAGGTTTGTGTCCAGCCAGATCAAGTCCCTGGTCCTCCTCACTGTATGGCCTCATGGATGTTAGCTCTGGCATAGAGAGGAGATGGCTAAGAGGGGTGGTCTCTGAGCTGCAGGGTTGGTTTATGCCATGGCCTGAGAGAAGAGTAACACCACTGGGCTTGTACTTGGGAGCCGACTGGCAGAGGATGCATCAGGGACACCCAGCAGCTGTGCCCAGGGCATGGCCACCAAGGGCAGACACAGCCCCCTGGGCCTCCTGGGCACAGGGACTGCCTCGGGGCCAGCACCCCAGAGGCCTTCCTCCAAAGGATGCTGGGCAGAGGGGCAGCGGGTGGGGCTGTGCATGGGGTCCCTGTCACCCCCATGTCACAGTGCTACCACCCAGCAACGCAACAGTCACAATGCCCCAGGGCTGGATAAAAGGGAGCATCCTCCTGTGTCCTGCTGCCAGAGCTGGCCTGGGGACAGACCAAAAACATCTGAGAGGAAGTCCTTGAGGAGCTGGTGGAATTACTTGGAGGGAGCTGAGGGAGGAAGACTGGAAGGCTGGATGAAGCTGCTGGAGGTTTTCCGCTACAAGGCCTGGTGGGACCACCTTCAAAGCACATCTAAGGGATGGAAATCCTTTTCAGCTGGATAGCAGTGGCAAGGCCAAGGGAATGCCTTCTTGAGGAACACTGCAGAGCTGGCCACGCTCATCCTCGGTGGAGCCAGTGGCATCAGCCATAAGAAATGGGATGTACAGATGTTGACAGGTGTCCCAGTGCTTTGGAGCACCCACTGGTGCCCTGCCAGGCATGAGGAAGATTCTTGTCCCCAAGGTCAATCAGGCTGGGGGCATTTGACCACCCTCGGAAGCCCCTGAGATGGCTCCAGATTGAGGGAGAAGAGGGCTTGCGCATCTCCTGGGAGGCGTGACCAGCCTGTGGGACGAGGAGGGAGGGCGTGGTCACA
>NW_010524111.1:0-10727 GCF_000687285.1 Phaethon lepturus
GGCTGCTTGTCTTCCCTCGCTCGTCGCAACAGAGCCTTTAGAAAAGATTTTCTGTTATATATGTCAAATCTAAACAGCTCCGCTACCCCTGGTACTTGATAGGTTACTTTTAAAAAACGCATTAGAAATTAAATAAACATGCATACTTTCACATGTGATTGGAACTGAATGTGCTGCCTGGAGCTTCATGTTCACTCAGAGGTTGAATAAAAGAGACCTTCTTTCTTTGAATTCAAGCTCTGAGTTAGTTCTGAGAAGCATGGGAAACCTAGAATAAAACTTTGTGTAGCATTCTTATGCAGAGCAAAAGCTCCCTGGAGTTAAAAACTTCCAAAAGAGCAAGGTAATACTAAGCCTGGTTCAAAGTTACACTTCACAGTCTGCAAAAAACAGATATTAACAATGAGGAAGATGTTTGGCTAGTATATCTGACATCAGCTCTTTCTGAAGTGTTTGTTATTACTCAGAGTTTACAGTAAATTGAGAATAAGAGAGAGCTGGAAACAGTAGTGTTTGTCTTTCAGCAGTATTACACTTCATGTAACCAAAAAAATATTAGTATTTACAAGTAGACAATTAGGTATCACTATTCTATGGATAAAGAGTCAGCTCTGTAATTTGGGGAACCAGCTCTTAGACTCTGTTATACTAAAAGTAAAAGGAGCTGCTGACTAACCTAGAGTCTACTTAAACAGTAAGAATTGGTTGAAAAGAAGCTATCGCCCATCCAGACTGAATCACCTTGGAAGATGGTTGTGCAGAAAAAGGAATTCAGTATTTTAAGCGGATCAAGTCTATACAATATTGAACAAAGTATACACAGAAAGTATTTGCAATTCTTTGGACTTTTCCATTTAAGAACACAGATCACACTGCTTCAGAATGTGGAACTGGGCAAATAAACTACCTGACATGTCCATAGTTGTATACAGAAGGGTTAAAAGATAGAATTTTGGTCCATAGTTGGTCACTGGCTAAGCAGTAGATAGCAGAGGGGTTAAAAAGGTTGACTTTTGGCCTGTGAGAAGAATAGTAAAATATCATTGTGTTTCAACCACGGACCACATGGTGGCATGTATATGGAGGGGTTAAAAGATGGGATTTTGGTCCATAGTTGGACACCGAGTGAGAAGTAGACAGTGAGAAAACCGCAGCAGAGGGGTTAAAACATGGACTTTCAGTCCGTGAGAACACCGCAGTTAGCACAGTGAGAAATACAGGTAAGCTGGGTGATAACAGGCTGGGTGAGAGAAACCAGATGGTTTCCCACAGAGATAAGAAAGTTGAACAATACTAGGGGAGGACGTGCAGGGAGGAATCCTTGCAACATCTTGCTATTGGCTTAAGCATGATTGATAATATGCCGTGTGTACAAAGCCTACGAACCAATAGACGAGATGGCTATGGTGTGTGCAGCGCGCCTGACCAGTGGGCGCATACATCATAGGCTCCCTATGCTGAGAGTCAGCAACAGAGGTGTGTTTCAGCACTTGCTGGTCACGTGTGTTGAAACCCATTCCTCTGCAAATGTATAAACACTGGGGTTTCCCAAAGAGCAGGGGGATCAGTGTACAGCAAGGCCATCGTTGCCTCTGTGGGGATGCTCATGTAAAGTTGGCATCTGCCGACTGCTAGGCTGAGCGCGTGGTGCAGGACGTCACAAGAATGTACAGATGGGTCATCTTCCTCACAGTCCTTGGGTTGGTAAGAAAATTGCTTTGCAAGATACCCTTAGTGTAATGCATGCTTGTAGTTAATAAACGTTTGTTGCATTTCCCCTTGTAGTCTGTGTATATGTGTCTACCCTTCTCAGGAATCCTCGAAACCACCCTAGAGCAAGTAATGATCCTCATCAGTACATACAGTAGTCTCACAAGAGCTAAATACCATTCTGAAAATTCCTAATGCATCTGTTTGATTCAGTTTTCATTCCAAGTACATTTCTACAGTCCTGCTTAGGTGAACCCAGAATTCTAGCCTTTAGTGTTAACTTCCAGGTAGATATGCAGGAAGTCCAAGAAGGTTCTATCCTATAATGCCCTTGACAACACAACTCTTTGCCATTGACTACACTGTTCATACTTGACTACTTTTTGCTCAAGCTGAGGCTCTGGGCTAAAAATGGGTAAAAATTAATTCAGATAACCTCTTGCAAGGAAGGTTGATGCTTTAATTCAGCCCTTTGAGAGACATTATGGTGATAATGTGACATTAAGAGGGGAAGAGAGTATTACAAAGATAAATGTCCTTATATAAAACTTTGATACATCCTGATACCAAAATGTGACTAGTAATATTTCACTGTTTTCTAGTCACAGATTGGAGAAGAGAGATATCCTATTTTTAGCCATTTAATAGCTGAGTGTCTGGTCCAAGACTCACCAGGGTTCTTTCCAAAGTTGGTGAAGGAAGAGAACACCACCTTCAGAAAATAGTTTATTCTGTTTGTTTAAAGAACAGTTTTTGGCATTCCAATTCATTTGTCTTCATAGTTGCAATGGTTTTAAAGACTAGTTTAAGATTGGACAGACAATTTAAGGATGATTAAATTAAATCACTTGAGATCCTATCCATGATCTAAAAAAAGTACAAACAGATAATAGGCCAAAGGCCTAATAAACAGGTCAAAACAGCTAATAAGAATAATGGTATATGTGTATGAAGGAATGTTGTAGTGTAACAATACTGAGTCACACATTGAGTCTAGAAAGATGTAAAAAGACCTGACAGATGTAAAAGAAAATCAATACTCCAGTATTCACTAAATTAAATTATGAGCCAACGTATTTAGAATAGAGGAGAAACAGTATCTCCCTGTTAAGTTGAAATTGATATGTTGAACTCTCCATTGTAGAATATTATATTGACAAATCACTTCGTAAATGTAGGCTACTAAGAGGAGTAACTTCAGCTCTATTCAGTAAAGGTAAAAAGATTTTATGTCTTAATTCTTCAAGATATAAAATGTCATTAGATAAAATTTTTTGTCCGTATTATACCATTGTAATTATGAATGCTAATGCAACTTTATGCCTTCCTGTGGAGGTATACATAATGGCTCAAGAGTGGAAAATTATTCTTCACAGTTTTATGGTAGTTTTTATGGTTTGGCTACAGAAAATATTTGATGAAGAATGTAAAATATTTACCCAGTTCATGACTTTGTGGAACTTCTCCCAACATAAATACACATGTGTTTATGTGCCTGTATGTTTGTGAAATCATATACAGGTTCATTAGAGTTAGTTCAAATGCCTATATTTACCTGTTGCTTAAGGGAGTGGGCAAATTTTAAAAAACCCTCTAAGCCTAAACTGTTTATGAAAGTCAGAGGAAAGTGAAATGGAAAAATTCTTCCTCCCGTCATGAACATATCCATAAATGTATTTAGGTTCCTTAGATTAATCATTTAGAATAAAGAGTAATAGTATTCAGAATAAGAAAATTTTGGCCAACCTATTCTTTTCTGGCTGTTTGCCTCTTGGGCCATGTGACACTGCTGCAGAGGATCATCTGTTGTTTCTATTGGTAGTTGGTTTAAAAAAATCCAGAGTTTGTGATAAGAATGATCATCAAAAATTATATCATCATTCTCACCCAAGAATACAGAGCAGTATTCTTGCACATCCCATCCCAAAATATTATCCCAAAGGGAGTCACGGGTGCTCTGTACCTCTGAAAAACCCAGTCAAGGCAGTTTTATTTTATAGTTCTGTGGCTTCCTTAGCAACTATGTCTCATGGGATATGTTTTGCTGCAAATCATGTATTTGAAGTGAGAGTAAGAAAGAAGAATGTACCTCCACAAACACTTTCCCCAAAACTATTGTTCACAGGAGAAAGAAAATCAAAAAATTGCATGATCTGCCCACTATTTGTAAATATGGTACATATTAGATTAACTCAGATTAGGTCAACCCAAGCATGTGCTAAAGTGTGTGAGATCTTTAGGAAGTCACCAGTCCTGCTATCCAGTGAGGCTAATGAGACTTGGGTTTTTTTGATTAGATTCTGCTGTGAAAGAGGCTGGAATAATGCACTATGATGCACAATACCTAGCAGTAGGTTTTGTAACACTGAATAATTCAGATAGATAAGTATCTAGCACATATCCAAAACTTTAGCACTAAATAAATATTAAGTACATTCTGATGGTGAAGAAAATGTGAAATATTCTCATTTATTTCAGTTTTACCCAGTGTTTTACCATGGACATATGTGCTTTTCTAATTATTTTCACTATCATGAAGATGCTATGTAATCAAGCTAATAATGGATTTTGTTGTTGTGAGGGCTTCTGGGGGCTGGGGGCAGGGCATGACCTGTATGAGAATGACACAGTAATTTCTTAACGAGGAACATAGGATCAGATTATTATTCCAGTTCCAAATTCTACTTAGAAGGAAAAAAGAATGGCCAGACAGAAATTACTTGTGGCTCTGAGGTGCATACATAATGACTATAGGACAGGCCTGCAGTATTCTACGTGGATGCTAGTTCTCACGTGGTCATTCCACCATTACTACTGCAGCAGCTTCCCAGAAGAGGTTAACTAAGGTAAGCAATTTGTGCTGTGGTTTTGGTTTTTTGTTGTTTTTTTCAGGGACATGGGAGGTTGTCATATACAGCAGTTATGATATTAGCAGTTATCAAAGAATGAGCAAGGTTTCTTCCAAGGAGCTGAATTGCCATCAACCAGTTCCATTCCCATCTTCATTTTGGCACTGTGAAAAGAAGTTCTTGCCACTGCATTGATCTCCTAGAAATCAGAGACATCATATCTTCTTTTAGTATGGAGGTCTGGCAAACACCAGAAGAATTAATGTTTTTTTAAAGTTGTAAACTAAAAATAAAGGCAAATATGTTCATTTAAACTTTGCATTATTTTTCACCATAAAATCAATGTGATTATTACTTTTTTTGGTAGAAAACTAACAAAATAATTTATATTGCACATTTAAACTTTACTATATAGTCATTATGATGCTATTACTGTGAAACACTTCATAGATAAAGATTCTCTATGTAAAGGTAAAAAGTAGAGACATACTGTGAGGAGAACATGTTCATCTCTAGGAGAGAACAAAAAGTGAGGTGTTAGAAAAATGACACAACCTTTCTATTACGTATATGTCTTTTTAAGTCCATTAACAAGGAGTTTTTCCCGTTGAATCAAGACTTTAACATATCCATTAGAAGATGTCTAAGCCTGTTTGTTAGGTAGGGTAAACCGGAAAGATTCATATTACTGATGCGTATTTCCCTTCATGGGCAAAGCTGATCAAAGACATTTTTTGAAAATGTTGCTTTTAAACAATACTGACTTGCAATAAGCAAATAAATACCTTTTCTTTGGGAAGGTGAATTGCTAGCTTAAAAAAAACAAGCTCAGCTTTTCACTTTGAATCTTCAATAGTTGTGAAAATGTACTTTGAAATGAACAGCAATCCATTGTGAAATACACTTTATGCTTGCTGCCTGCAAGACAGCATTGTTAGAAATACAATGTAGAATACTACTGTTGTCCTTCACCTGGAGAAAATGTTAGGAAGCCTTTAATCTACATTCATAAGTGAAGATGAGGCCTTTAAATTGGGCTTTTTGCCTTACCACTAATACTGTTTATCACATTAAGTAATAGAGCGTGCTGTCACAAAGAGCCATGGCACTGCATGGGATGAATAGTGGGAAGCTCATTAATTTTAAGTCTGTCATACTGAACTTTCCTATAAACACTCATTATATTTCAGAGGCACTTTTTTTTTTTAATGCATCAAAGCCCTAATATTGAGAGATATTTTTTTCTTTCCCAAGTTTATAGAGCTGTTCCTGAGTCAAGAGCCTGTCCATAGCAATATCTTTGCAGAACTGGGGAATTCAACACCTGTGTTCTCAGCCTGCGTATTACAGAAGTTAAGGAATGGTGCTAGAAGGGTGACTGCAGGGCCTGGGTGAGATCTCCAAAGAGTGTGTAGAAGGTTATTCAGTGAGAGCGGGTGTACTGGATCTGGCTGGGATGGAGTTAATTTTCTTTATAGCAGCCTGTAGGGTGCTGTGTTTTGGTTCTGTGACCAAAACAGTGTTGGTAACACACCAGTGTTTTAGCTATTGTTTTGATTCAGGATGGCTGTTGTTTAACCTGGCAGGTAACTAAAATAACCACACACCCCAGTGGGATGGGGGAGAGAATCAGAAAAAAAAAAAGGTAGAACTTGTGGGTTAAGATAAAGACAGTTTAATAGGACAGGGGAAAAAAAAAAGAATACTAATAATGTTAATAAAAATAATAAAAGAAAATACAAAACAAGTGATACACAGCTCACCACCCACTGACCGATGCCCAGTTAGTTCCTGAGCCACGGCTCCTGCCCAGTCAACTCCCCCAGTTTATATACTGAGCATGATTTTGCATGGTATGGAATATCGCTTTGTCCAGTTTGGGTCAGCTGCCCTGGCTGTTTGTCCCCTCCCAGCTTCCCATGCAGCCCCTGCCTCCTCACTGTCAGGCCCGAGCATGGGAAGCTGAAAAGTCCTTGACTGCTTAGCAACAACTGAAAGCATTATTTTCATCCCAAATCCAAAACACAACACTACACCAGTTATCAGGAAGAAAATTAACTTTATCCCAGCCAAAACCAGGACAGCTGAACAGTGCTTGAACAGCATCAAGGAATTCTCTATTTTTCACTGTGCCCCCACCAGTGATTAGGTTGGCTGTGAGCAAGAGCCTGGGACAGCTGGCTAAAGCTGACCACAGAAGCATCCCATAAGATGTAAGGTCTTACTCAGCAAGAAAACTGGGAGTGGGGAGTTTTTGCACAGTAACCGTTGCCTGGGGACTGGCTGGGCATTGGTCTGCTGGTGGTAAGTGATTGCATCAGGTGGTGGGTTTTTTCTTTTTTTCCTTTCACTTATTAAACTGTATCTGGACCCATGAGTTCTCTCACTTTTGCCTTTCTGGTTCTCTCCCCTATTATGCTGGGGGAGAGTAACTGATCAAGGACTGGCTTGCTACTCTAACTCTCATTCTAGCTTGTTCTCTTTTAGCTCTAGGATTATACCTGCCTTTCTGAGAAGTATCTTAGTTTCAAACAGAAAATTGGAGACCAACTTATTGCTTTTGCACATTAAGGGACTTCTCTGCAAATGGAAATGGATGCTTTGAGCTTACTTTCATGTTCAAGTGAACCTAGAATTCAAATTCTTGCATGTGAAGTGAGAGCTTTATTTGTTATTATCAAACGGTTTTGGCTTCTTTCATCCATGGTTTGACCTGAACTCTGTGTTAGCTGAGTTTATTAGATAACTTTAGAGTAAGCTAAGCAGGGATTTAGATGGAATTTCAGTGCTTAGCTGTGAATTGCAACAATTGTGAGGCTGTACTGGGTGTGTGCAAAAGACCAAGGTCCTACACTAGCATTTTAAACTTGAGGGCTGCCTTGGTTTAGGTAGTCAAAATAGTTCTCAGGGCCTGATATCTGCTTTTTAACCTTCAGAAATGGGCAGTGTGAAATCACCAGTCACAGCCTAACAGCATTTAATCCATTTGAATAATGATGGAAGGCCTACAATTTAATTTTATTTGGCATATTCTTTATATTAATTTGGTATCTTCCAAAAGAAATCTTCATATCTCATTCACCTGTGAGACAACTATCCAGATATCTTATGAAGTCAGAGTCCTAAAACTTCTTTCTGATTCCCAGACTATGAGTAGTGCTGGCTGCTAGCTAGCTAGCACAGCTTGCTTGTACCACAATTGTTTTCCTTTTGAATAAACAGATAATGTCAGGCAATTTGTGCTGACTCAGGTATAGCTATATGTAAAGCATCTGTCTGTGTCTGTGCAGACTGACTTCTGGCCCCTATTATAACAGGAAGTTGTAAATTTCTGTAGTCATTCTAAATAGTCCATTGTTTATCAGGTTCACTTCTAAACAATCTTACGTTGCATTGAACTGAGTTTTTTTTCGTAAGTGGAAAGTGTCTAGTCTCTGGGGTGGGCTTATGTCTGTAAGTACGGATGAACCTGTCAGGTGAGGAGATGGACCCTTCCAAGTTTAGTATTGTTTATATAGCTTTGAAAGTTTGAAAGAAACAGTCTCAATATTAACCTTGAGTTTCCGCTAGTGGCAGTTACCAGGTAGGTTTCTGTCAATATACCCTTCTGCAGATGTCTCTTACTAATCATGGCTATGTAATATCTAGTTAGAAACAAAACAAAAACCATTTGATAATTTCATATCTAGTGATTCTTTCCACTGATCCTACATTTTATAAATTTCATTGTAAAATATTTTCTCATTGTGTGAATGTTTACATTCTCATGAAATAGTGAATTTTAAGACTCCAGCATAGCTCTGATTTTGTCTTAGCAGAAAGATCCTTCCAGATTTGATGGCACTTTTGTATGAATGACATTTAAGAATGTATTATGGTATTCTTTTGAGTTCAGGTCACTAAAAAAGTAGGTATAAATTTCCTCAGATGGACATGGAAAACATGTTTCTTAACTTTCAGTGCCTTCACAGCTATTTTAAAGAAGGATTTCCTATTCAGGAAGACCTGTTTTAGCAACACCCATTTTCTAGAATGTAAGGAGTTAATAGGAAACAATATTTTAGCAAATATCATTGCTCATGTTTTATCTTCTTCTGTGTGCTCCTTTTATTTAAACTGACATTCATTATTTATGTTAATTATCTGGAATTCTTTTTTATAATGTTCCTATGGCTATTTCAAGATTTTAATTTTTCTGAGCATTGTTTGCCTGTATCTTATTATGACAGGAAATTTATGTCTAACCAAAATATTTAACATTCAAACACCTCATAAATCAAGAGGTATTAAACATTTGCATCTATGAAATTAGTCCTTTGCTTATTTTACTGGAAAAGCTATTCCTTTTCTTTTTCTCGTCTCTTTGTTCCCTTGGAGTTTCATATGCTAGAACATAAGATGCTAAAAATAAGTTCATGTTCCTATTATAAAGCTATTTTACTTTTACATATTCTAAACAGACCAGATACGTTTCATATACAGCATTCTATCTGTGAATTTTTTGATTTAAAGCCTGTGACTTGTAAATTTTGCTTTACTGTAGAAGGCCATGATGAAAACTCTGCAGAACAGGACTTGAGATTGAATTGTTCAAAGATTTACGCTAGCTTTACCTGTATGACCTTAAGCTTGATATCATATTTCTATTTCAAGTCCCACAAATCTTAATGAGAATTTTTCTAAAGTCCCAAATCCCTGACACAATTGCTTAAGTAATAGTGTAAGCTGTCATGTTAAACAGAAAAGTTTATAGACACTGGTTGCAGAGAGAAACTGGAAAACACCAAATGAATACTTCCAAGGGAAACTACTAATTTTTTTAATCAAACCATATATTTACACCATAAATAAAGTGTATAAGTACTTAAAATTGTTACTCCCAAGCTTGAAAATTGTAATCTCTTTAGACAAATCATACAATATGGTATGTTTATGAAGATACATGGGAAAAAATAACAAATGTTATGCATGTGTTTCCCTTTCAAGGGAGATGAAGAAAAGTGATAAGTATTGATCAGGAGAGTGTGTTAGTAACAAACATGCTGAAGATCACAAACTTTGGGATAAACCTTGCAGCCTCACTCATACAGTGACCTCTTAAAAGTCTGTCTCTTGCTAGAGAAGTGTTAACATTAACACTCTACTAATGTTCTACTAACGTTCTACGTTTTTGCTCACTTACAGTAGCTATCTAGAGGAAGGGAAAGATGAAATATCTGCCTGGAACAGATGTGAAATTAAAGCCACACAAAATCATTTATATATTTAAGTTCAATATCACTGCATTTTTTCCTTCCTCTTTTGAAAGGGTTGATTATTCTTTATGACGATTCAGACTGTAGAGGGCCAGATTCTTGTACCATGTAAATCGTTTAAGTTAATAAATCATTTCATATCAACTGAGGGTCCAGTCCTAGCAGTAGTTTAATAAGAGATTAGGAGTTGTAGGTAAGTCAGAGGACTAGGATAACCTTTGACAAAGGTTGTCCAGAGAACATTCAAAGATAAAAGACGTCTGTTCCCTTCTGTGCCTTTATTGGAGTGAAATTTGTGGTTAGTCCTGCACTTCACCCTCTGACCTTGAGTTTAGAACTGAATCTTCTCTCTTTTAACTCTCTGACCATTACTGCTTGTTCCTCAAGTAGCTGATTAAAACCCGGTTACTCTTTAAAAACACAATGGACCAAAACTATTTTAACAAACAAGGAAGAGTCAATCTTAACTAATATGCAAGTGCAGGTAAAGGAGAGGGGGATATCTGCATTCACTTTTTTCAAAATAATTTAATAGACCGACATAGTTGGTTTAGTCCTTAGATCACAGAAGAGGCTCTGATTAACAACACTGCTGAAATAGTAAAGCAAGTGAAAAACCCAGTTTTTAACCTAAGAAACTGGCTAGCATTGGCTAGCTTCTTCATGAAAGACAGTAATGATTCCTCTCCAGCAAAATGTCACTTTCAAAACACTTATCATCCCTGATATGCAAACATACATTAAAATAGTTTATTCTACATATATGTATATATATTAAAATACAGAATTTTCTTTTTGTAAGCCAAAGAGCCACTGCAACGTTTCTTTTCCTCCAGATACATTAGCTGAAATCTTGACTATTACTAGCTAGTGCTTAATACAATCTCTCCATATGTTGCCTCTTTCTCTCACC
>NW_010524111.1:10758-16280 GCF_000687285.1 Phaethon lepturus
TTTCTCAAAATATATTGTTATTTGCCACTGTGTGAGAATTTGTTCTGAGCATGGCATAGATATGTCTTATACTACATTCATTATAGAATGTTTCCTTTTTTTAGAAGGAAAAGATACTGAAGCTCTCAAATCCAGAGAGATCTTAACATTTTTTTTTAGTCAGTTTTATTCAACATTTAATATGCACTGCTAGAAGTCTCTGTAAATTATTAAAGTTATTGAAATAATTGCTGGTTCTTCATAGATATTAAACACAACTCAGTGCATCATTTATAGCATCTAAGGCCAGAAGGCGGTAATATATCATTTAGTCTGACATTTTCTGTAACATCCACCATGGGATTTCAAATATACATCAGTCTATTAAATAATGTAATAAAAGTGATGTTGTGCATGAAATGTTTGAGATTGAATATTTATCATGCCTTTCCCTTTCTGTTTCTTTCACAGGAATGGTTTACACCACTCAAAGAGACCCAATACAGACATGAATGAAAAAAATCCTGTTATTTCCTCTAAACAGTCATCAGAAACATAAGGATGATCACAGAAATCTGAAGCAGTGCTGGGAAATGGACTGGATCAAGTGCTGGTATCCATAGTTTCCCTGGGTACGTATCAGATGTCTGTTCTGTGGTAAGTCTCACTTCCCATCTGGTCAGTGATATGCTTCTGTTATCAACCATAGTTCAGTGTAGAGTTAAAATCTCATAGCAGAAGAAACCACTTGCAATGCCTCAGAGCCCTGAAGAAGATGGACCCCTCTTGATGGAAACACATCCATTTGTCAAGCCAAATATTCAAGCATGATTTTAACCAAGTTTTTGTATCAGCCAACCTTCTCAGAGTGAGGTGTATCAAATCATCTGGCACAAACTCAACCACTCAGTAACTTTAGGCCGTTGCAAAGAGAACTGGTCCCTAAAATTATTCCTACCAAGAGATCTAGCTGATCTCTCAGCTGGCCAAAGTTTACTCTGCTTTCTCCAGCTACTAGGACAAGATTGTCACAGGAAAGGCAGAGATTAACTTCCACCAGTGTGGAAGGAAGGATAGCAAATAAGGTGGGAATGCTATCTAAAATGAATTAATTAAGTAACTTCTGTGAGCACTGTCACAATCCCTGCTCTTTACTAAAGCAACTGCTAGGTGCCTCATTATGTGAGAAGGGGAGTATCCTCTCTGCCACTCCCACCCACAATACCACTTGCTAGGGAGGATGGGAAAGGAAGAGGAATTTGATAAATTAAATTTTAATGTGATTTACAGAGAGAGAATGGATGGGAGGAAGTGAATGCCTTTTGGGAAGCTCAAAGGAATGGAAACTTCCAGGAAACAGAGGCGAAAACCTCTTGTGTGGGCAGGCTTTGTCAGGGTAAATGTACATATGTTAAGCATTATGATACGGAAGCAGATATGGGGAAAGAAGAAATGGGGAATTAGAAACTTTAGGGAAGAGAAAACAGGCCTTATGTCAATAGCAGTGAAGCTTGATCATGGTGTGGGGATATAAAGAGCAGCAGGCATTCTATCAGAAGGTGGGACTGTAAGAAGGGTTCAGTGGAGGGAGAATGACATATTGTTGTGATAATTGCCTCTTATTCAAAGCCATTGGTCTCATACACGACTTAAGTTAGCATCAGAAAAGATATAGAATTTCACAGGGACCTTTCTTGCACTGGGTCACATTTTTTACTGCCAGCTGATGAAATTATGAGGTCATCTGATAAGACTTCACTGCTGATCATCTGAAAATGTGAACATATGTCAATGTGTGGAAATAAGATGAAACGTTTTGAGGATCCAAGGAAACTATGTAAAAAGCAATTCTGAATGGTCTTCCTTTATGTGGCAATGAGGGAAAGGAATTACTTGCCAATGTGAATGGAGGGTAGCCTGAGAGGAAAATATGGTAGGATTTTCAATGTTTTAGTCAAAAAGAGGATGAGATTGACCAAATATGTATTCTGAAGTGAATAATTAAGATTATAAAAGGAATAAATGGGAATAAGAAGGAACAGACTAGTAATTCATATAAAACAGAAGTGTGAAAAAATTGCAGAGAGGGAAAGAAAAACCTCAGGGAAAAAATGGACAGAATTAAAGGCTGTGAGGAAGGGGTTTTTTTATTAAATATACTAGAAGACTAAAAATACTTTCAGAATAAGCCCACTGTAGCTGCAGAACTGAAGTCTGAAACAAGCAAATTATTCCTGCTTTTGCTAGGATCTTCCAGAGGTTAATGATCCCAGTTTCTGAAAGGGATCTATGTGTTTTTTTCTGATATGGATGTATCTGGTTCTGATATCTATCCATTAGTTCTTGTTCAGAATATATCATTAAGCATCTGAGATTTTCTGTCTTTGAAGACATTAGAAGTTATTATTATCTCTCAATCTTCTATTCACTTAATATGTTTGTAAACTTAATATATTAAAACCTTAAAGATTTTTGCTATAAGGCTTTTGCCAACCTACAAATAATTTCTGTAGCTGTTTTCTACACCCTTTGCAATTTTTCAACATTTTTTAAAATGCATGAACATCAGAAATGACAGTTTTCCAGTATATGTTTCATCATGGTGATATACATAGGTAAAACCTGCTCTGTTTATATAGCTGGAGAATGCATTAGACAACCTCACAGCAACACAGTATTGAGAGTTGCTTGTCCACTGTTACCTATAAATCTTTTCAGAATTTCTGCTTCCTTGAGAATGAGAATCCTGGAAAGGGACTCATCTTACCCATCTGAATCATCTCTTTTAGGATGGATCGAGCTGAAATATTGAAAAATCTTAATGTCAGCTGAATATATACAGCCTATTTATATATAGAATACTAATTAATAAAGTAATGACAATGTAATAACCAACAGAGTTGTTAAAATATATTATTTTCTCATTATTCAGTTATTGGAAAAGAATTAGACACAATCACTCACATTTTGTAATTTCTTGGAATGGCTCACAGGAGAGTATAACAGTTACTAAGACTACAAGAGAGAGTAAGGCTCTTGCACTAAAAGAGGTGGATTTTTAGCATTTCCCTCCCTCCAAATCTCACTTGAAAATGAGGCAATCTGTTCTGATTGAGACATGCATCTGCAAGCCAGTGTGTTTTAATTTCAGAGGGAGAAATTATGAATTATGAGGTCGACTTTTAAATACTAAAAAGAAAGTCTTTGCTGGTTTTTCATAAAAAATGCAAACTATTATGTGTCGTAGATGGATCCATATGGTATCAGTCATATGATATCCACCCAACAGAAGTACTTGCAATCAAGAACGGTCTAAAAGCTTAAGGAAAATGTATATTTTAAAATAATAAATCTATTAGAATGTCTAAAAATGAATGAATCGGTCAGAGTTTTATGAATCTGAGGCAGTGTTTTTCAATCTTTTATTTCCAAATTAGAATTAGGCAGCTTTAGTTTCTCTCAGATACTCTCATTTTCACCATGACTGTATAAGAAATAATGAAGAGCTAAAAGAGCAAGAACATCAATTAAGCAGTGGCAGAATATATATACCTCTTTCTAAATTTTTACTCTTTTCTCAAATCTGTATTTCAAGACGGAGTTACAAGCAATATATGGAATTTTTAAGCTATGCACAGAAGACTTTCATTAATGACATCTTGTATATTTTTTTTGAGTTTCGTGATTGTAATCAAAATATATATATTCTCCTACTGAACTGTTATTTCTCAGTATTCACTCTTGAGCCCTTTAAAAAGCTTTATTTCCCTAATGCTCCGTGCTTCTACAACCTAACTGGTTTCTTTAAATATAAATATTTTTTAATCCTTATTTTTATGCATTACAATTTATATTTATAATGTTCTTTTTTGGTAAAATATTGACTTTTCCATATAGTTAAGTTTTGTGATGGATAGAACAAACATCTTATTTGTTGTTCTTTAATAAAACATATTTTTAATGATCAGGAAAGAAATGTTCAGCATTTATTCTAAAAGACTACATATTAGTTCCTGAAAACAAGACTTAGCAGTTTTATTACAGTCCATTTTGCCTTATTCATCATATGTTTTTTTAATTTTCCCAATTTAATTAGAGATGGTAATGAGATTCTAATGGCTACTACTTTACTTGATTCCAGTTACTAGTCTAATTAATCAACTGCCTGTAATGTCTTCCTCCCCTACATATATCCTTTTATAAAAGTCTCGTTTTGCAAAGAGACTTTTGTAGAAGGGAATTACCATGTGATCAGTATTGTGTATATATATTGAGTGAAAAAGAAAAGCAAACCCTTTGCTGATCTCATTGAAGAAGGGTAGTCTTGGACAGAAAAGTAATTTGACCTAGAGATAGCCGAGAAGCTATGCTAAGGCACATGGAGGACAGGTGGGTGATTTGAGACAGCTAGCGTGGCTTCACCAAGGGCAAATCCTGCCTGACCAACCTAGGGGCCTTCTGTGATGGAGTGACTACATCAGTGGGCAAGGCAAGAGCTACGGATGTCATCCATCTGGACTTCTGTAAGGCCTTTGGCACAGTCCCCCTCAACATCCTTCTCTCTAAATTGGAGAGATATGGATTTAATGGGTGTACAGTTGGGTGGATGAGGAATTGGTTGGATGGTCACATCCAGAGGGTAGTGGTCGATGGCTCAGTGTCTGGATGGAGATCAGTGATAAGTAGTGTCCCTCAAGTGTCCTGTGGGACCAGGACTCTTTAATATCTTCATCAATAGCATAGACAGTGGGATCAAGTGTACCCTCAATGAGTTTGCAGATGACATGAAGCTGAACGGTGTGGTTGACATGCCTGAGGGACAGAATGCCATCCAGAGGGACCTGGACAAGCTCGAGGCATGGGCTTATGTAAGCCTCGTGAGGTTCAACAAGGCCAAATGCAGGGTCCTTCACCTGGGTCAGGGCAATGCCCAGTATAAATACAGGCTGGGGGATGAAGAGATTGAGACTTTTTAGACAGACCTTTTAGCAGTACCTGTTGCAATAGGGCAAGGGGTAATGTTTTTAAAGCAAAAGAGGGCAGATTTAGACTAGATATAAGGAAGAAATTTTTTATAATGAGACTGGTGAAACACTGGTACAGGTTGCCCATAGAAGTGGTAGATGGCCCATCCCTGGAAACACTGAAAGTCAGGTTGGATGGGACTCTGAGCAACCTGACCTAGTTGAAGGTGTCCCTACTCGTTGTGGGGGGGTTGGACTGGATGAGCTTTAAGTGTCCCTTCCAACTCAAGCTATTCTATGTTTCAGAAGAATGTATGTAACATAATGTATGTAACAGCAGGAAACAGTTAAGGACCTGCTAAGCCACTTGGATACACGCAAGTATATGGGGCCTAATGGGATCCATCCGAGAGTACTGAGAGAGCTGGCAGAGGGGCTTGCCAAGTCACTCTCCATCATTTATCAGCAGTCCTGGTTAACAGGGGAGGTCCCAGGTGACTGGAGGCTTGACAATGTGATGCCCATCTATAAGAAAGGCTGTAAGGAGCATCCTGGGAACTACAGGCCTGCCAGCCTGAC
>NW_010524112.1:0-400 GCF_000687285.1 Phaethon lepturus
AGTGATTCTGTGAGTCTGTGATTCTGTGAAAGCAGCCCTGCTGAGAAGGACTTCGAGGTACTGGTGGATGAAAAGCTCAACATGAGCCAGCAATGTGCGCTCACAGCCCAGTAAGGCCAACTGTCTCCTGGGCTGCATCCAAAGAAGTGTGGCCAGCAGAAAGAGTGACATGATTCTGCTCCTCTATTCCACTCTGGTGAGACCCCACTTGGATTCCTGTGTCCAGTGCTGGAGCCCTCAGCACAGGAAAGACATGGACCTGTTGGGGTGGGTCCAGAAGAGAGCCACAAAAATCATCAGAGGGCTGGAACACCCTCCTATGAAGAAAGGCTGAGAGTTGGGGTTGTTCAGCCTGGAGAAGGCTCTGGGGAGACCTTATTGCAGCCTTCCAGTGCTTAAA
>NW_010524112.1:615-27064 GCF_000687285.1 Phaethon lepturus
GCCACCTGTCTCCTGGGCTGCATCCAAAGAAGTGTGGCCAGCAGAAAGAGTGACATGATTCTGCTCCTCTATTCCACTCTGGTGAGACCCCACTTGGATTCCTGTGTCCAGTGCTGGAGCCCTCAGCACAGGAAAGACATGGACCTGTTGGGGTGGGTCCAGAAGAGAGCCACAAAAATCATCAGAGGGCTGGAACACCTCTCCTATGAGGACAGGCTGAGAGAGTTGGTGTTGTTCAGCCTGAAAAAGAGAAGGCTCTGGGGAGACCTTACTGCAGCCTGCCAGTGCTTAAAAGGGGCCTATAGGAAGGATGAGGACAGGCTTTTTATCAGGGTTTGTAGTGATCAGACAAGGGGTAATGGTTTTAAACTAAAAAAGGGTAAATTACAACTAGATCTAAGGAAGGAATTTTTCACAGTGAGGGTGGTGAAACACTGGCACAGGTTGCCCAGAGAGGTGGTAAATGCCCCATGCCTGGGGGGATGGTTGGTCAGGTTGGATGGGGCTCTGAGCAACCTGATCAAGCTGAAGATGTCCCTGCTGACTGCAGGGGGGTTGGACTAGATGACCTTTAAAGGTCCTTTCCAACCCAAAGATTCTGGGATTCTATGTCAGTCCTTTATTTAGCTGTTTTTATGCCAAGTTTTACTTTTTTTTTCTCTTCACTGTTGACCTTCAGGATATGCTGCAAAGCCCTACTTATTTGCCAGGTTTTTAGAACGGTTGAAAAGACAACATTTAAGAAAGGAGTGAGAAGGATCTCCATTTCTGTATATTAAGGAAGTGCTTAATTGGTGTTGTCTCAGCTCCCGAGCTGCAGCTGGAGGGATCACAGCATACATAAGAGGATAGATAGTTAAGAGGTACTTGAAGACACTTCTGTGGTTTTTTAATCCTTTATTAGCTCGAATAATTTTTCTCGGGCCGCAGGAGTTTCAAGGGATGTGCATGGTGCACATAGGGGTCCTGATCATCTTCCAAGGCCACCAATAAACGTCCACTTTAGGGTTGCTTAGTTCTAACTGTACATAGAAAGCAGTTGTAGAATGTCTCAAGGTCTTTGCCATATGATTAATTTACATACACTTTATTATGTAAAACATGTTTTAATACCTGTTCATTAGCCCTAAGTCATTTCAATACAGTGTTTCCTATAGATATTTTTTAGTTGTATTGCTATAGTGCACAGAGGCCTAATCTTCACAGGGCTCCACTGGAGTAAGTTGCTCTACATGTAGAGAGATAAGTGTAATCCTCACATGATCCTCACTGTCTCTGCTCATTGCAGCGGGGTTGGACTAGATGACCTTAAAAAGGTCCCTTCCAACCCAAAGATTCTATGATTCTATGAATATACACAAGAACGTTGGTCAGACTGTACAGCAAATATAATTTTGATTTTCACAAAATGACAGGAAAAAATTACCAGATACTGGATGGAAATGGAGCTGTGGAAACTGATGCAAAGTTGGCAAAGATTGAGGCTGGGATTGAAGAGCTTTTGGAAGTACATACCATTAGAAAAATAAAGATCTAAAGGAAGGAAACGATCTAGAATCTATAGCAAAGAAAGAGTGGAAGTGTTTGACAGAAATGACAAAAAAAGTGCACCGATAAAGCCTGTTTACGCATAGGTATCTTCTTCCTTAGTCTTCCTTCCCATTGCTTTAACTTTATTCCTTCATCCCCAGAGACAAAGAACAACATTGCTGCCAGAGATAAGCATACCACGGCTTGTGGGAAGCGTAGAGTTGTCACTCAGCATGCTAAAGCAGCTGAGTGTTTGGCAACAGCTAATTGTCAAAATTAATAGCTGCTTTCTACTTCTGCTTGCCTTTTCCTCACAAGCAGAGCTAACTGATGAGGGGAGGGGAAACTGTCTTCTAAACATATCTAAAATTTGCTTACAGTTAAAGAAGAGTTAAAAAATTACTGGCAGATAACTGTAAGCAGATAACCTTAATGCCTTGGGAAACCAAACTCAAAATACTTTGGAGAAGAAAACAAAACAAGTTATCATGCACAGAGACCTTAAATTCTAAAATGCAGCTGAAGTGATCAACCTGGCATACGTAGATTATAAACAAGCAAAACACATAAGAGTTTTTTAAGAAATCCCAAACAGGCAAAACCAAAAGCAAAAGGTAACCATGAATTTGCCTTCTGTTTTCCACTCAATATCATCTGCTCTCTTGTACCATTAATGTATTTTCTTCTGCAGCCAGTACATCATCTGTGACGTATTTAGTAGCCCATACTATCTACAAAACAGTTTTCTGGGGAAAGCCTGAGCTTCTCTTTGGTGTCCTTTCAGGTACAGGTGTCCAAGTGGGTCTTGCCCCAGCAGCAGAGAGACCTGCCCTCAGTGAAACAGAAAAAACATCTTACTGAGGCCTAACGCAGTGGGCGGACAGAGACACTAAGTCCCCTTGCGAAAGAGAGGCTACATTAAGAAAACTCGGAAAGCAAATGCACAAGCTTTCCTCAAATTCCTTTTTAACGTATGGAAGAGTACTACTCTTCAATCAGGAATGTATCTGTCACAAAAACTAAACTAATGCCACTGCTTATTAGAGCTGCTCTGAAAAATAAATATTTAATCTCTGGAAAAAATAGAATTAAAGGGCTTTTGGTTTGCTTTTGCTTTTCTTGAAATACAACTAAGCGTTGCTGCTGAAGAATTTCTCATGGAATAGAAATTCCAAAGCATTTAATTTGGAGCTATCAAAATATATTGATTCTGCAGTGTCAGAATGGGATCATAACAGATCCTAAATAGAATTAATTGCTTAAAATAAAACATTACCATTTTCTCCACTGATGGAAGCATTTCCAGAAAAGCCAGCACATATACAATCAAAATTCTGATCATCTCAAAATCCGAGTTGCAGTACCTATTGACTGAATCTATACAGCCTTGTATAAGTGACCTTGAGGTCAAGGTTTATGTTAAATTTTATGTTAAGTTCCATGCTATTTACCCTCAGAAACACAAGGGTAAGACCTAGTGTGAATCAATTTCTTTAAAAGCCAGAGCACACCCTGCATTTTAAAGCACATTCTGTTACCTGCTATCTAGGTAGGCTTCCAGAATGCATGACCATGTACTCCTATCCATCTTTTCTGACACCTTCATGTGATCAACATCAAGCCAAAAAAACAGTCTGACGTCGTTCACATAAAGGCCTGAACATCATTTGCTGGGAGGGCAAGTGCGATTTCAGTCTTCTTGCCAGAATAATACTGATAGTTGAAGCTGTGTCTTGGGAGTACAGTGGGACTCTCCAACCCAGACACTCTAGAAATAGTCAATTTGTAAACAAGCAAGTACAATAACAGTATATTTTTTAAAACTACCAACTAGAATACACTTAGCCACTCTTTCTGGAACGTGATGCTTGAAACAATGAGGATAAGGGGAGAGTAGAGAGAAACATACGCTGCATTGCAATGACCTTTCCAAGCAATGTTTCACTGTATAAACAGAACTCATGGTGTAGCTCACCTACAGCTAATGACTTCACTGTAAAATTAATGTTACATTTAATCCTAATTTATAAGCTAGTTGTTCTCCTGAGGTATGTCATAGACTGCACATACAGAAGAACGTGCAGGAATTGCACACCTGGAAAGGACACCATGATTCTGCACAGCTGACAAAAGTTTTGATAGAGATTCAGAAGACAAAAGAGAATTGAACCTTTCACCCTTAGCCTATGGACAACCACAATAACTGCTGCTATTGACATTGGGAAAAATATTCAGCTTTCATCTTAGTTTTAGAAGTGAATCTTCAAGCACGTTATTACACTTCAAATCAATACTGCACAGCTGGTAATCCTTCATATGACATAGCTTGAACTAGAGTAAAAAGAGAGCAGCTTTAACAAGACTGAAAAGGAATTGCAGTTGTGTTTAACAGCATCCTTTAGAATGGAATACTTTTGCAGTTGCTCCTTGATTATGAACTGTCATCCTTCAGCTTGTTTTGCAAGGTCTGAATATGAATCACATAGTCATAGGAATCACATGAATCCACAGAAAGAGGAATAATAAGATGTGTTGCAGGCTGACACACCGTTCCCACTGAGAAGCAACCCAATCCCAGGAGCAAGTTCAGAGGAGAAACTGGAGGACCATCAAGTATGACCTCAAATTATACAAATCAGTGGCCACAAACTCAAAGCAATTGTCAATGGTGCATAAAATGGGGGTTTGGTTACAGAATAGCTGCATGTAGGTCTGACTGAAGTGTGTGAACAGGACAATAAATAAATAAATAAAACAGTTCAATTCTCTGTGTTAAATGAAAACTGTCTTTCAAGAACTATTTATTCCTGTAAATTATGTGAAGGACAAGGGAATATGACTAACTGGAGAAAAGAAATTTGATTCTGGAAAAATTATCCACAACTTGACTTTCTTTTGTTTTCTTCTTTCTTCCTTGCAAAACAGATAGGGGGAAAAAAACCACCCCAAAACCCACACCAAACACATTTTCAGGGGTGTTTTGGCATTAGTGGTTTGGGCATTTGAATTTCTTTTTGTGTGTGTGTGGAAATCAGAGGAAATGGAAATCAGAGGAAATGAAACTTGAAAAGGGAGGGAGGAAACATTTGATTTCCACCCCAAAATTCATTAAATACATTAGGAAGTGGCAAACCCAGATTAAAAGTTTGAATCTGGCAGAACTGTTTTCTTCCAACCTGGTGCACAACTTAGCCCCTATACTATTGGATTATTACAAGAGAATGAGCAAATCTTTCCACATCCTTTCTGACAATATCTTTATCATGAATGATATTGCCACAGATGGTGATATTTCTGTTTATGATCATATTTAACTAGAAAGCCGATAATGTTAGAGTTAAAAGGCAAATGTCTGGCACAGAGTCAAAAAGTTAAGTCAAACTGAAGTTTCAGGGCATTTGAAATGTGCTAAAGTTAATTAAAAAAAGAGAGAGGAAAGTTGTGTCTCTTACTATCATAAGACAATGACTGATTCCCACAATAAAATTTATTATCCTACGCTCTGCTCTGTCTCACAACACCATCACTACCTTTTATTTTCTTGTTCTAATACTTGTATTGCCTTTTAAATTGCAAGTAAAAAGGATATATATGCTGCTGCTTTAAATCTGTCAGAGGTCTTGAGTGGGGAGAGTGGAGAGTGACTAGGGAGGAAACTCTTCAATGCAGTAACAACTAGTTTTTCAAATAATGTTACTTTCACTTGCAGAAAACACATCTCATTCTTCAACACTGAAGTACATTGTGAAATTGTCATCACCGATTTAATGCATGCTGTATACTTGCTGCTTACTTGACAGCAGATGAGGGCTACATTTGGACTCGATTACAATATCAACATTTCTGATAATTATACTGTAAGTCTCAAAATATTTGGTGTTCTTCCTAAAAACTCAGCTCACTGAGAAAAAAAGTGTTTACATGAGAGTCTCATTTAAAACAAAAATAAGTTTCTAGTCCTTATGTTTGCAGAGAAAACTTCAAAACATGATGAGAATCTATTATAAAACTTCAAAGTAAGTAAAAAAGCTCTCAAAAGCTGATATTAAAAAAGCCTTCTTTAAATCTACCTTGAGATTTTATCATACCCTGCTTACTTTCAGGTCACTAGATCTGTAGACCACTCTGCAAATTTAGCATAAGAGAAGTAGTCATTAAAAATTACTAATCTAGATATTTTGTCTTACCCATTTTGGTTTTTTTATTTTTATATGGACTTTTCCATTTGTCAGATTTGTTTTCTGTAAGTAAGTAACATCAAAGATGTTTGTGGTAATTTCATTGAAGATGTGAGGGTCCAGGAGAAGGAAAGAGCCTGAAAGATGTAATGTATTATCATTCATCAGCCATTTAGAATTTAGTGTAATGGTGGAAATCAATTAAGTCACAAGCATTGCTACTATTTTGCATATTCACATCTTATTTATGATGGGGGAAAATCACCAATACCGTGGCCACTCTCTGGTAATGGAACTCTGACATTACATCAGGTAGAGGAAAAGGTGCCATATACTTCAGCTGGCAAAATTAATTGATTTTTTAACAGCATGCAAGATGCATTCTATGTGACTGGACACATAGTGAGCAGTACAGCAATTTGATCCATCATCTTCTTTTTATGTGAAGTCACTACTATAAAATTGGAACTCTGTAGAAAACAAGGGAAATTAAGTATTTGGAATCTTACAGAACACCCCCTCTTACATTACAGATGCTTTTACACAAGGATTTAATCAGCAGAGGACTGTCAGAACCTCTAAACACAGAGGTTGTCAGAAATTCATTGCTGGGTCAGCTTTCTTGACTTCTCATCTTGATCGAGACAAAATGCCTGATGCCATTTGAATGGCAAGCCTCTTGGTAATATCTTTGCTAATAAGGATTTTTTGTGAAAGCAGCATAATGAATTGAACAATTCTGAAGTCAGTTGTAAGCACAAAGGCCAGTAATTAGTGCTTCCAACTTCTGACTCTAAGAAATTTACATAGTCATTGAGTTGGCATTCAAGCTTTCATGACTGAATTAAAATTAAACATTTACAATGAGGTTGGTTTGTGTGTAAGGCAGAAATTATAGTTTCTTATAAAACTTTTCTTTTACTTGTAAAATGAAAAAGACCATAATACAATTTGTTATAGACTATCACTTTGGATTTTTCATCAGTCATATTCAATTGGCTGCTCCCCCAGGATAAAGGCCTTCCACAGTTAGAAGCTGTCAAAAAAATACAGTAATGGTTTAATGTCCCTAGTAAAACAAGTATGTAAAAGCTAGTGTAGTAGTTTCTTGAAAAAAATAAGCTTTTGAGATTATGTAAACATCTTTTTTCTGTTACTACAACATCTGTTTAGGATTATCATAATAAGCATGAACTTCAACACACTTCTTGACATCACTTCTATGTCAGCATGTGTTTAGACCAAAACATATCAATGTTATTCTGTCATAATATCAAAATAAATGAAAAACAGAAATTCACTAGGTCACAGGCTATGTTCGGCTAGTAAAGTACATCAATTCATGCAAAACTTCAGATTAATTATTATTTTCAGAGGTCTTTTTGTAAGTGTCACACATCAAGATTTTCTATAGAACCAAGAACGAAACTGGCCTTAGGACAACAGTGCTGAAAACCCAATACTTAAAAGATCTTTAAAAAATGCAGAATCACAGAAGCAGTATCAACCCTGTAGAAGCAATTAAAGAGCAAAACTGAGAATTCTCTCTGTTTTTCAATATAGTTGTCAGACAGAGCGACATTACAGCCTTTGATAACAGCAAGAGAGGAGGCAATAGCCATCTTAGAGATGGATATCAGAACAAGAGGAGAAGAACTAAACATTTTTATGACAGACATGCTTCTCCTTGGTCTTCTCTCCCCGTTCGACTATGGTAAAACAAAAAAATCCAAAAAGTTTCTTCGAAAAGGACTTTTTAATGCTTTTTTACATGTGGAAAGCTGTTAGCAACAAGACAACTAAGAAGGTTTTCACCCAACTACTAGAGCAGCCAACTGCTTATGAAAACTCCTTACAAGTACTCCCCAGGAGGCTTGCAACATCTGCCATTAACATGCAACCCTCAGCTATTTTAGAGTTACAATCTAGAAGTATTTGGCTCAGTAAGACAGAGTTTATCATGTTCATGCTACTCAGTAAAATGTATTACTTCTCCTTTTTCTAGGGTCACTATGATCCTCAATGGAGCTGGTTAAGGAGACTTCAATACAAAAGTATCAAGAGTCCTTGAAGAAAGACGCTTCATGTAGGAATGCACAAAACCTATTTCTTAACTGTATCTGGATTTCCTTGACTGAACATCATTGATTTCATCTTGATGAAAACTATTTTTGAATCTCAACCGTGTTGTAGCATGTTAAAGCAGTACCTCATAAACATTTACTAAAGTTGCACAAATATATCCAACTACTTTTCTGAAGTTTGAATAGTAACAAAAAATACATCATCTATTTAAAAGACTCCCTTAGCAAGTAAACCAACAAATTCAAGAGAGGCACATATGGGTACACTGTAAGTTATGTAGCAGAAAATATAAAAAGCATTTTAGGAAAAAGCCTGAAGAAGTAAATTTTATTAAGTAAAACAGGCAAGGCAGAGATTCAATTTCCAAAGTGATAGCCTGTAACACAGTCAAATTGCCCCTTCCACAAATTAATTTGACATTTTGAAACATAGCTTACCAATTTTTGCTGACTACTGGTGTCTTGATAAAGGGAGAAGAATGAAATATTTTCTCACATAATAGGATCCTGAACACAGTTCTCCTACATAGATAATATGGATCACATCAACTTGCTAATATCTCATAAAGGAAAAGAGATATTCTACATTAATTTACATATATTATTTAAAATATGCTCTAGATTAAAGAATTGCATAGTATAAATCTGATTACATGTCTACTTTAATATATGTATTTCTATAACACCTGGAACACCATTTTACCTAAAACAGCTCAGTATATCAAAAAAGCTAACAAATAGCTTTATGTGCTAGTAGCATTGACAAGAATCAAGAAACAACACACAAATACAGAACACTACCTTGCCTCAAAGCAAATAGTTCAGAAATCAGTTGCAAGAGCAAAATAAGGGTTCCCAGTATCTGACCCAAAGAAATTTGCACTTTCCTCTGACAGCACTCAAGTTTAATGAGCAACTAAAAAGAAAAAAAAAGCAAACAGTGCAGTTATACACACAAAACTACCCCCCAACCAAACCACACCAGCCCAACTCAACCTGCGCATTTATTGTTGCCCTGTACTTGCCTTGTCTCTCATTCCCTTTGCTCCAGTGTAGATGGCCAGGCAGGTGGTGGGCCGTTCCAGCTACGGAGATAGTGCAGGGAATGCTGGAAGTTGGCTGTGACTCTCTTGAACACATAACAGCACATTTTCTCTGCAAAGTAGGTGAATCGACTCAGTGCAAGCAGAGAGAGGTAACCACAGGGCAGATGAAACTGGGTGAGCTAGTAAGAGTAAGTGTTCCCTTAGGGGAACCAGGGTCTTGCTCTGTCTCAACATGCAGAAAGAATTCAATCTGAGGGAACAATTACTATTGGAAAAGATTCTAAAAATTATTTTGCTTCATCCTAAGGCAATCTCCCATGCACACTGGGAAGTTCTGAATTGTTCCTGATGCCTCTAATAATTGCACTGGATCAAAAGATTCAGTGAAAAAAGTTCTCCCTTCACTGTTCAAGATACACATCCTAATGGTAAAATGTAATATATATTATTAATTGCAACTGTAACTGTGAATATCTGTCATTGTGGAAAGGCAGTCTTCCCAAAGATGGTAGAGAACACAATTCTGTTCATTCAAAGTCTTCAGCCACTTCACCATCACGGAATATTCAGGCATTAATAATATATCATGTTTCTAAGTCAAACATGTTAAGCCATGATGAGCATGACACATTTAGATTCAGGTCACCTAAGTGAATGCAAGACAACCTACACGCCAATCTCAAGATAGCCAAAAAAACACCTTTTTTTAAATCAGTCTTAGAGGCAGCTGAATTATCAACAAATTCTCTTCCTGGATGACATAATAAAATAAACTTTCCTTGACTGATATTCCAGCATGATCCAAATGTTCCTCATTAAAGAGATAATACAGACTGTGGGATATGACCTACATCACATCTGTCCAAAGGTCTTCACAAAACTGGTACAACACAGAAAAAATCAAGCAATATCAGTGTTCTGTTTCATCTCCGTATTCTTGCTTTTGAGAGATAACCATTCCTTTTACAACATAAATTTACTGAGGTGTTTTTTCAGCAACATAGAAGCTGCTAGGGCCAAACTTCCCCAAATTATTTCTCTCTGCCCCAGAGGCACTTTTTCAATCTCATTATATTGCTGGGTTAGGTTCGGTAAAGGTAAGAAAAAGCAAAAGCACATTTGCCAATCCTCTTCCTTCACTTCCACTCTTCCCTGCACTACTGCCCTTGAGCTTGTCTTACATTTCTCTCTCCTCATATGTAAAGTACAATATTTTATTTTTTATTTAACCACCAGCAAAGCATAATTTCCCAAAGCTGCATGACAATGTATGAACATATACTTTATCTAAGGCAAGGCAGTTATGTGCTTTTTGTTACATCAATAATTCTTTATCACATAAGCAAGACAGACTAGGCACGTCCTGAAGATAATATCCTGTAAAGCACGTCATGGTATACCCCTCTTGCTGACACTAACTGAAGTATGCTATATATCTTTGCAACCAAGAATAACTTTGATATAAAACAAACTCTGGTGAATAGGATGGACTCTAATGAAGTAAGTTTGGACTGTTATTTGTGTAGTCAGTTCCTTAAGTAATCAATGAAGTTTAAAATTTCTTCTCCTAATACAAAAGGACTTGTAGTACTGTCATGGGGTTAATGGCTTTACTGGCAAGTAACATTGTGTCATTAAAATCTCTCTGTATGTGTCCCACAGGTCATATGGTATTACTTTATTTTAGGTTCATGTAGCCTGATGTTAATCTTTGGTAATCCTTTTTTATCTGCCTGTATATACACTCAAACTGCTGTCTGTGAATACTGCTAACTTTTTCAGACAGAAAATAATCATATACTTTCATCTCAGTTATTTTCAAATTAAAAAACAAAAATGACAAAAGAAAAAAGAAAAAAGAAATGCCATTGAAAGGGGAAAAATCTATTTGTCTTAGTCTTCCATATGTTTCCAAACCCTCATTACTATAATAACTAAATATCTCACAGATTTGAACACATTTGTCTTCACAACACCACTCTAAAGTAAAGCAGTGATATTATTTCTATTTTACAGCTGGGGAACTAGGGCACAGAAACTCTACACAACTTTGCCATACCACTGGGTCAGATTAAGAGAGGGTTCAAGTCTTCATAGCCACTGCTAACCACCCTTCTGGATCTTTAGCAAACTAGTTATCTGCCTTACCAAATAGCAAGAGAAGCAAGTAGGTAGACTCTTAAAGCAAAGTCCACGGAATGAAAAATTGAAGTAAAACTTAAATCATTACCTTTACAACAAAAGCTTTCTGAAGAGGTGTTTTATCCACATGGCTCCACGACTCTTACGAAAGGGTCCGTAAACACATTATGTAGTTCAAAGAACAAACTTCTACTTTACTGTACGTCCAGCTTCTCTCATACACCTGCCTTCTTTTCCTTAGACTTTAATATATAAAGGGAACATATGGGGAAGCCTGGGAAGCCTACAGTTTTTAAAGATATCAAGAGCAGACCAAAGGCAGCCAATTTTATATCTGGATATCAGTCACCAACACCCACAAATGCCATATGAACTGCAATGTAAACATAGGGCCCTAAAAGCCTGCACTTGGGCCACAACAACCCCATGCAACGCTACAGGCTTGGGGAGGAGTGGCTGGAGAGCTGCCCGGTGGAAAAGGACTTGGGGGTGCT
The DNA here is from genome assembly GCF_000687285.1 of Phaethon lepturus. NCBI lineage: Eukaryota > Metazoa > Chordata > Aves > Phaethontiformes > Phaethontidae > Phaethon > Phaethon lepturus. Next base: position 12,090 of record NW_010524112.1, read on the forward strand.
GGTTGACAGTTAGCTGTGTGCCCAGGTGGCCAAGAAGGCCAACAGCGTCCTGGCCTGTATCAGAAATAGTGTGGCCAGCAGGAGCAGGGAAGTGATCGTGCCCCTGTACTCAGCACTGGTGAGGCCGCACCTTGAATCCTCTGTTCAGTTTTGGGCCCCTCACTACAAGAAGGACATTGAGGTGCTGGAGCGTGTCCAGAGAAGGGCAACGAAGCTGGTGAGGGGTCTGGAGCACAAGTCTCATGAGGAGCAGCTGAGGGAACCAGGGTTATTTAGTCTGTTTAGTCTGGAGAAGAGGAGGCTGAGAGGAGACCTTATCGCTCTCTACAACTACCTGAAAGGGGGTTGTGGCGACGAGGGTGTTGGCCTCTTCTCCCAAGTAACTAGTGCTAGGACAAGAGGAAATGGCCTCAAGTTGCGCCAGGGGAGGTTTAGATTGGATATTAGGAAAAATTTCTTCACCGAGAGGGTGGTCAGGCATTGGAACAGGCTGCCCAGGGAGGTGGTGGAGTCGCCATCTCTGGAAGTGTTCAAGAAATGTGTGGCTGTGGCGCTTCAGGACATGGTCTAGGGGACATGGTGGCGCTGGATTAATGGTTGGGATTGATGGTCTTGAAGGGCCTTTTCAACCTAGTGATTCTGTGATTTCTGATCTTGAAGGTCCTTTCCAACCTAGTGTTTCTGTGATTCTGTGATTCTGTAAATAACACAGAAAAAAGATGGCAAAAATTTCTTTCTGATAGTATGGAGGAATAAAAAGAAAATGGCATCAGTTAAGGGAGCCTGCATTTTGTTAATCAGAGCTCATAATCATAGAATTTGTTTAAAATTTTTAAGTTCTGCATTGCAATACTGCATATAATCAGCAACAGATCTTCCATCTACATGTGGTCAGGAGACACAGGATATGGCTGTTGCAACATTGTTTTCATGAATAAGAACAGGACTGAAAAAGCTGCAAGTGGTTCAAAATGCAGCATCTCATTTATCTTCCTATGTAATCTAGGATGATTTTAGCATCCTGTCCATGACATTCTGAATGCTAACCTGCCTCTTCACTAAAAGCCAAATAAAATTCACACATTTACCCATATTTTGCAGCCATGCAACAGCTAAACCTTTCACCAATAATACCTCTGTATTAAGACACATACCCAGAGAAATGATATTACTTTGTTTAGCTCTTCTGTACGTCAATGCGACAGAGAATGAATGCATCTGAAGACTAAAAAAAATTAATCTCTTCCTCACTTAGCAAATTCTTTTTGCAAACACTTCAAGAGCTTTCCAACAAAGTAAGCACTTCCTACTGTGGTGGGTTGACCCTGGCTGGACACCAGGTGCCCACCAAAGCCACTCTATCACTACCTTTCTCAGCTGGACAGGGGAAACAAAATGAAAAGAAAAGCTTGTGGGTCGAGATACAGACGGGGACATCATTCAGCAATTACCATCATGGGCAAAACAGACTGGACTTGGGGAAATTAGTTTAATTTATTACCAATCAAATCAGAGTAGGATAATGAGAACTGAAACCAAATGTTAAAACACCTTCCCACCACCCCTCTCTTCTTGCCAGGTTCAACTTCATTCACAATTTTTCTACCTCCTCCCCTGAGAGGCACAGCAGGGACGGGGAATGGAGGTTGTGGTCAGTTCATCACACGCTGTCTCTGCTGCTCCTTCCTCCTCAAGGGAAGGACTCCTCACACTCTTCCCCTGCACCAGCATTGGGTCCCTCCCACAGGAGACAGTTCTCCACCACCTTCTCCAATGTGAGTCCTTCCCGCAGGCTGCAGTTCTTCATGAACTGCTCCAGCCTGGGTCCCTTCCACAGGATGCCGTCCTTCAGGAACACATTGCTCCAGTGTGGGGTCCCCCATGGGGCCACAAGTCCTGCCAGCAAACCTGCTCCAGAGAGAAGAGTGTGGGCTCCTCTCTCCATGAGTCCACAGGTCCTGCCAGGAGCTTGCTCCAGCATGGGATTCCTATGGTGTCACAGCCTCCTTTGGGCATCTACTTGGGCCAATTTTTTTCTGTTGCGTTAAGAGGCAGATGCCCAAAATCAGCGTTAGCAGTCTGGTCGCGCCCAACCCCTTTTCGTTGGACTATCACGAGTCCGGATGCACTACTAACATCACACTACCTGCTCAGCCGGACACCTCCTGAACTCGCACGGCCGCACTCAGAGGTACGGTCACGTTCAAGGACAACACACACATGGCTGAGTCAATCAATAGTGCGATTTATTGAAGCAACAGATGCACAAGTTCTTTGGATTGCCGGTGATAAATTCACTGTCTGCAAGCAAGTGCACTAAATTGATTACGGTCAGGTTACACAAGTGTGGGGTGATGAAACAACTCTAGAGATTCCTAAAATTCCTGCGGATCCACTCGGGATAGCCGAGTGTTCAAACCTTACCCAAAGGCATCCCAATGGGAGGGAAGAGAGGGTCAGCCCGTCGTTGGATCCTAAAAGTCAGGACTGATGGTGTCTTCCCTGACATCCAGCTCTTTTCACACTATTTTATAGTGTTTTACCTTGCAGGTGGAGCTTGAGTGACTCTAGTCGTACATACCTTTATCAGGATTGGTTCAGAATTCTCTCGCTTCATGTTTAAAGGTACAGACTAGGAAAAATTCAGTGCGCACGCTCATTGAGGAGTGGTCGCACCTTGGGAGGGTGGTAACTTTTGAGAGGGGTGTGTGTTTTAGTATTATAATGATATTATAATAAGCAAAGTTTACTCCAAGTACAGCATTTCGTCAAAGTTGACAGGTCACTGACCCAGGGCATCGCATGTGCAGCTTATTAATGTACATGGGGTCCTCCACGAGCTGCAGGTGGAGATCTGCTCCACCACGGACCTCCACAGGCTGCAGAGGGACAGCCTGCCTCACCATGGTCTTCACCACGGGCTGCAGGGGAATCTCTGCTCCAGTGCCTGGAGCACCTCCTGCCCCTCCTTCTTCACTGACTTTTGTGTCTGCAGAGTTCTCTCACATATTCTCACTCCTCTCTCCAGTTGCAATTGCTGTGCCATTTTCCCCTCCCCCTCCTTAAATCTGTTACCCCGGAGGTGCTACCACCACCACTGATGGGCTCAGCCTTGCCCAGTGGTGGGTCCACCTTGGAGCTGGCTGGCACTGGCTCTGTTGGACAAGCTTCTAGCAGCTTCTCACAGAAGCTCCCCCAGCTACCAAAACCTTGCCATGCAAACCCAGTACACCTACCAGAAACAACTTAGTAGAAAATCCAAATTTCTTCTGAAAGAAAAGGCTTGATCGAAAATGTCAGTAATTTCCAATCTATTTTATATGAATGTTTTCCATGCTAAAGATTTAAGCCTTAACGATTAAGAATGCTTTTAAATTTTGAAAATGGTATCAGTGATACCTACCCTGGACATGGCTAAGAATCTGATATAACTTTCTGGCTGGCATAACTGATTTTAGGTTACATACAGCATAACAAGGCACATAAGGATATCTCCATTCTGATTCTGAGGCACTTTGTTCTAGAAAGGGACAACCAAAAGGGCAGAGCAAAGGAGATGTTTGAAAGTGAGCTGCGGGAAAAAAAAGAATAGTGAGAAGACATCCTGGCACCTGAGCTCCCAGAGAAGAGCTCTTCTCTACAGGTTGTTTTTTCACCCAGCTGGGCCTCTACACAAGCAGCACAGGCCACAGCTTCTGCCTCCTCCCAGGTAACAGCTACATCGAGTGGAACTTGCATGAACAGTACTTGAAAAGGTTAGCACATCCAAGGTTAGCCCTTGTGCAGGGCACCTGAAAATGAAGCAAATTTCTTGTGCTTGCTTTCTTTCTTACCCCCCATGAACCTTCAGAGAGCAGAACTACAATCTGCTGCTCCTTTGGGAGGAAGCTTGAACGTCAATATCAAACTTCAACGGTAAGCACCTGCTGTGTGTTTGCTCTAAAATACTTATCACACCAAACCAGTTTCAGTGGATTGAAGTTTAAGGTGTAAGTACAGTGAGTGGAAACAGACTGCTCATAGCTAAGTTTATTTCTGTTTAAATGTCTTTTGATTACTTTTGCTTAATACAAAATCAGAGACTGCATCACTCTTTGTGACAGCACCCAGAGGACCTGTTCTTTTATTCTTACTGTATTAATCCAATTTGTTCTTTGAACCAATTAAAAGCTTAACCTATCCATTTGTGCCAAATTAGTAGCAAGATGCATCTTCTTTTACCTATCATTGGGAAACATTTTCTTTGCTCCCAATTCTAAAAATGTCCTAAACTCCAAAACAAATGCTCCATTATATGACAACTGTATAATTGTTCCCATGTTGCTATGGGAAACTCAGTTTCTTATACCTTTGAAATAATTAGGACTCAAGCAAAGAGTGTTGCTTATCATAAGGTCTGGTTGAATAATATTTGTCATACAATTTGATGAATTATGCCATAATAATCATCTGCATGAGCATAGGGTTGCCAGATTTCTTATTTGTTGAAGTATGACAACTGATTCAGTATCATACAACAGACAATTATGACAGACTCTGGTGCAAAAGTTTAGATCAGGTAGGTCAAAAGTAGGGGAAGAAAAAATAGTGCTGAAGGAGCAAGTTGGCTCACTTTGTAATACAGAAAAGATCATGGTAAGTTTATTGATATATAAATAAATATAATATATTTACTGTTTTTAAGATTGCACAATTAGAATAAAAGATTACTATAAAAGGACAGATTCAAATGTATCATGCTAAACAAAAGAAATCACTGGCTATGTTTTTTTTTAAAAAGATCTTTTTTAAGAAGATTGACAACACTTAGTCAATTCCAAAGGTAAGTCAGGGGGAATACAGGCCTAGCTTTTTTACTTTGTTTCTGAAAACATGATGTGTATGTCAACCACAAAATCAAGAGTTTCATTGCCATGCAGTCATGGATCTGACCAGTGGGAATTGCTGTGATTTGTTTTCTCTCTCTGGAAGCCCTGAACATCCTCTTATAAAATCATAAAGTCCTGATCACAGAGTCTTTGAATTTTTGTTTTTTCATTGGTGAATATTTGCTTCAGTAATCATTAATGATCAACATCCATTGCTATTTTTTACCACTGTTTCTCTGAAGATGATCCTTTACCTTTGGTTACAGTAACTGTATTTTGCATCAATGCAGCAAGCTACTCCTTCATAAATTAACCCAGAACTAGGAGTGTAGGAACAATATGCACTTAGCTGCCTAAATAATGCCTCAGAATACCAGGAAGATTTTGTTATCTGGATTAATCCCAATTTGATTTCAAATCAAGATACAGTATCAATCCCTGGATTTTCCACAGATTCTTTTGTGAAACCAAAGCAGCAGTTTCATTCTCTCTGTTCAACAGGTCTTCATCAGCAAATGGGAGGTATAATATCCTACTTTTATCAGCTGACTGCTTCTTATTAAAGTTACACTACAACTAGAGCAACTGAACACATAAACTGGCTGATACACAGGTAAGCTTACAACTGTATTAATAGCATTATTGCCATTATTAGAGTAACTGCATTGGAGGACTTCATTCTTTGGAACTGTCAATCAAGAACTTTTCACCAACATTAAATTCATGTTGAAAAAAACCTTAAATATAGCAAGAATGCTGCCTTTGTCCTGAAGGAAACATGAATCTAGGCTCTTTTGTTTCACTAGGACTACTGAAAGTAGCACAGACATTTATCATCAGCCATGACAATATCTCAGATAAAATCAATGTATCTGTAGTCTTGTTTTTGAACAACTGAGATTGCCTTTTAAGAAAACCATACGGTGGACATGCTTCAAATCTTAAAAGATTTCCAGAGGTGACTACACTTGCTTATTTGATACTCAACTAATTGATTTGCCGTGAGGATTGTAAATAGACTTAAAACTTATGTTAAAGACCAATATAGATAACAAACTTGAGTGGAGGAAAAAGAGGTAGACTAAAGTATAAAAATCTGTGCAGGAATTTAAAGGTTCAGGAAGGCTTATGCGATCAATGTCATAGAAGACAAAAGCCCAAACACCCCCCAGTGTTAAGTAACAGCTAAAGGACCCTTCTGAGACCAAATTTTGGAGCCAGTTTGTGGGTTGACAGCTGTATGAGAGGAATATTGAATACCTATTGTACTGAATAAAGCAATCAAGTAAAGCAGTAATAAAATAATATTAAGGAACAAGAATGTAGTCTGGCAGGTCACCCTTCTCCTTCTTCTTGATCATCAGAGGAAACGAGTGTTCCTCATTCTGACTTTAAATGTTGGGTAGGCTATGCAGACTGTTATCCCTCACGTACCAGACTGCATCAAAAGAAATGATGTTCAAAGTCACATTTTTGCTCTAGATATAGTTGAACTTTAATCCTGGATGTTACACTGCTTGGTTCTGCAGTTTAAAAATTTCCATTGGCATTTACTGATATGAAGTACAAAGAGAAAAATTACTCAGGCTTCACAATTCTTCCTAAGTTTATACATGTAGTATTCATTTGCATATAAATATTACTTTATCAGTTAGCAGGAGTTTAGGAATATTAAAGGCTTCCTTATACATAAAAAAAAAAAAGAAAGAAAAGCCTCCCAAAAATGTGAATAAAGACTGAAAATCTGATTTGATAGCTGAACATCATGACAAATTAGAGTGCTAGAAGGATAAAGGTATTTTCAGTCTCAATTTAACTTGTGTGTGTTTACAATTAATCATTCAGGACATAGATTTTAAGTGCTGTAGACTAACTTCTAAGATGAATCACAATCTTATTTCATGATTTTTTTTAATGATTACTGTTAAGTGTGCATTGTAGTTTTTATATTTCTCTGGGAAAATTCATGGGTTTTTCTTTTTAGCTTTATTCAGTGGGTACTAAGTGTTTCTTGGATAAATGAACACACACTCTAAGAACTAATTTTATCCAGTTACTAATTTGATCTTTCACTTACATAAATAACAGACAAAACTGTGGAGTAAAAGATTATTTATTTTTTCTGTTTCATTCACATATGGCTCACAGGTATCTAATTACACCACTCAAACTTGTGTCAGGTTTTTCCTCAAAGAATATAAACAAACCAATATAGTTCACTTAAAAAAAAAGCAGAACGTGGAAAAAAAAGAATTACAGACTAATAAGAAATAAAGTTAATCAGCCTGAAAATGGCTTATGATAAAAATAACAGAGCAAGTAAAAAGCACTCTACCAGTTATCCCAAGTAACGGAGACCTATTCTGGGTTGGCAAATTAAAAAAAAAAAAAATCCGCTAGTCAAAGTCAGTGTTAATAATATCTAAAAGCTTTTGCCTGATTTTGATCTTCCTTTTCATTCCTGAAAGTCTTTTTCATATAAATGTATGCCTGGTTAAGGAGTCTGGGTAATTTTTTTGCATTTAAAACATCTTTCTGCTTTCTGAAATATAGCTCTTCAAGATATTGATTTATATTTGTCTTATGTTTTTTTTTAAATTTATGTTTGTGCTTTCATTCATAGTTGTAGAGTGTTTTTCTAGTGTGGCTAATGTCTGTTTATCTGTTGCTCTTATGCTGGCTCATTGTTGATGAGTTCTTTTTTCATTTCTTGTGGCCTTCTTTCAGTGTAGAAAGATCTCTTCTTAAAAAAATATATTTAGAAATCCTTATACTTAATAAATACTTATGGGTTAAATCCTCAAAAATGCTGTGGGTTTAGAGAAGAAACTTATGAAAGGAAGCTCTTGCCAATATCCTCACTTTTCAGGGCAATTAATGCTAGGAAAGTGAAGAAACCATGGAAGCCCTTCAGGCACTACATTGCCTGAAACTATGAAGGCTCAAAACCCTGGGTATGCTAAAGCTACTTTTGCACTATATAACTGGAAAATGTATAGTCTCCTTGTGAAGATTTCCCAAGGTTTCCTACTTAAAAATTTTTACTTCTCCATGAAAAAAATGACATTTAGAAATACTACTTAGAAGTACCTTATGGTCCCTTGTAGGAAGTGAAACTAGGGTCTCTCCTGAATTCATACTTCATAAAACTCCATGCTTAAGCACATTGTGTTGATCTTTGTCTTTGAAAAGAAAGACAAAACAGCAGATATTTTTCACACAGTTTTTCCTTATATATTAAAAGAGAGGCTCAAAGAAAGTATTTAGATTTCTTAAAAAACCTCACTTTTTTTTTTTTTTTTAAGCCAGTAATCTCACCTATTTCCTGTAGTTCAAGCCTTAAGAACATTGAACCCTAAGCTGGCACCTCTTTTTCAAAACTAGTTGGAGGTACAGACTACAGTCTAGGCGGGAGAAATGCAAATTATTTTTAGGAAATAAACTATTCTCCAAAACAAACAGTTGTGAATACTATACAGCTAGTTCACTCCATTATTGGAGATTTCGGAGATATGAATCCAAATTGCACCTTCCCAAAGTAATGTCATATTTCTAAATTAACGTTTGGTGTACAGGACGCTAGTATTCCCTTTTCTTAGATGCAGTTGCACTTTTCATGGAATACTCTAATATTTTCATCAGAAATCGAACTCTGCAATCTAATGAATGAGCCATTTACCTAACTGGACATCTGGATTGCATATCCTGATTTAAAGAGATAGTTAAGTGTTCCATCAAATATAAAATTTGAACAAAATAAAGGGGGAATTGCGCCAGAGTATGGGTTTGAAAGATGTCTTCCACAACCTGAGTTACCAACCTACTAGACTAATAGGCAAAAGCCAGAAATTAGTCTAGTGCAAACAAAGTCTAGACTCTTCATTTCCATTGTCTTTCCTTCTATTGAAAGTGCCTGAGATAAAATGCACAAACCTTGTTTTATGTCGAATAGTACCTACTTTCAGTATGAAATTTATTTAGGTATCCATTTCAGTAGGGGCACTCTCTTCCTGCCCAGATTCTTCCCTTCAGCTCACAAAATCATAGAAAACTGATATCCACCCCGTAATGCTATTTAGAGGCACCAGAACTGAGAGTAGTTTGGTAGCCATTCAGACACTGTCAAAGTGAAATTGTTTTACAGCTTGCTGCTGCTTTGTCTCCAAGCTTACTTGATTTGCTTGCTTATAGAATGTCAAACAACATGGCTTAACATGTTATACTCAACATTTTGTCTGTTTCTCCTGTTCATTTGCACTCCCTTACTGCCAATTCATGCTGCAGTGTCACATTTCTCATACAGTTCAATCTACATGGCTGTGGACACAATATATTTTAATATGCAGTAGTACACACCAATGCTGGGTCAGCTCTAAGATCACGTAACAAGCATTAGAATATTGCTTTACCTTCACAGGTTTCTGACCATTATTTCACAGCAGACGATGAAAATAGCATGCTCAGACAAATTCATGATTCAGCATGATTCCAGACAAAATGAATATGCAACAATCTACACCAAAAATTGAGTACTGAGTTGAGACAAAATGTTAAGTATTTTTTTCTTTTTGAAGAAAACGATGGGTAGAGAACCAAAAAGCTCATCCTATCTGTGTTGTTCTTTTTTCTTCTGTGTTGCTAGTGAATGGAATTGAATGTCCCAGTACTGTCAGAGGTTCTTAGGGTTCAGGGCTCTTGTTTTTCCTTCTTATTCATCATCATTTTAGATGTTAATTCTGTACAACTTTTTAGTAAAAACTTTTGTGTTCCCTAGCAAACATAGCTGTTCAATACTGAATGCGAAAATTGGAAGAAATGAGTTAAAATACCTTCACTTTTCTGCTTCTCTCCAAAAGAGAGACCTATTAAATTGGCAGTGATAGAATGATGATACATCACATGCATACATTTATTCAGTGAAAAGATCTGGCACAGCATTTGGTGAGAAAGTAATTACAATCTATGTTAACACAATATGCATGGTATGCCACTGACTGAACAGTGAGTTATGTTTGATGTCAGTCATTTCTGGGTTTTTTTCCCCTTTACTGACTGCATATATTACCACAGTGCTGGGGGGAAAAAAAAAAGAAAAAAGAAAATGGTAGGGTTTCTGTTTTGTTTTGGTTTTTATAAATCACAGCAGTTTTGTGGTTCTTTTCTTCAGATTACCCATTTGAAGACAGGGAAAAAAAGTATTCTTAACAATGGTAATAAGTTAATAAGTTAAGTAATATTTAATGATTTTCTTGGGAAGATTTAAACAGCAAATGCAATCCCAATGGAGGAGGCACCCCATTGTAAGACACTCTTAATACATTTTTGTTTCCCAGCCACCACGTGGCGGGGGGTTGTAGCTGGAATACTTTGCAATAATTCTCTTCATCCTGAGACCAAGGGTGGAGGGGTACCATTTCCAGCACTTCAGAATGCAGTACGAGTTTTTTTCAGAATTGCTACCTTCATACTTACTCCTTAAAAATTTTCATTATTAACAAATTTCAAAGAATGTCACTTTACTAGTAGGCACACTCTTAGCAGTGCCTCTTTATTTTATCAAGATTTTATCAAGTTATTTCATGATGAGAAAACCATCATACACACCCACTATTTTGACACTGAATAAGTTTTCAAAGTAACAATTTCAAATGACGGGGAAAAAATAACCAAAACCTAAAGCATCTGTCAGTTTATTTGAACAGAGACCTGGTTCATACTTATTCATAACAGATGGAAACGTTTAATGCTATGTACCTTTTCAAGTTTCATATTGTTTAGCCTCTTCAGAGATTTCAAGGTTATAGTTGCTTTCTTAGCTACTGTCAGTACCTTTGTGGCCAACTGATTCTCTGAGGATATGTGATGAGCTGAGACTGGATGTACTGAAAGGTAATGCCTTTTTTTATCACTGAGATGGTGACATGGTTTATGGTTGCATTCACAAAATATCCCTGAAATCTGATACTGGATTTATTTTTTTTTGTCCCTACATAAAGAGATGTGGGGGTTTTCTCCTATAAACCAGATTTTTTTAGAAAAACATCCTTTGGAAACTAAGAAAGTGTCTAAAACCCAGTACAAAATCCTTAATTTTTTATGTACTCCCACTAATGTGGCTTTTAAGCAACTAGCCCAAATCCCCTACCACTTAAAAAGTCCTTCAAGACTCCTTGGCCAGTTACCATTGTTGGTCTTCACATATAATGAGATTTCTTCTATATCACAAAACTTCATATCCCTTAAGATAGTCTTATGGGACACAGGACATTTTCTGCATTTTTTGCTCTAACTGGGCATTTTTCCAAACGTCTAGCAGACCGGATTTTCTGACTTCCAGGAAAACAACTACTGAGCATATTTTCATAACAGTCCTGAGCATATGCAGAACATACAGAGAAACTGACTGTACTTTCTCACTTTTTACATAACATATAGTTCATCCATCCTGTGCAGAGAACAGAAGTCCCAATGCTGTGCCCAGGACATCCAGAATTCTTAAGATAAGTTTGTTTGTTTTTCACAATTAAGATTTGTGGTCATTTCTGGTACTCACAATAAACCATGTCTAATCCAGTTGAGTATGAACATATCTGTATAAACTCAGAACTTCTAGGATGCTCCTAAAAGGTGAGTAATTTATCAGACTATTTATCTTTGGTAACAGCAAATTGTCCAGAGTTATACACATACATTGGGGTTTGAGGTCAGTCCTAGGAGATATGGAACATGCATTTCTGTTATCTTTTGAATACTTGTGCACAAGAACCTAAGTGTACTGTGAATGACTGCCAGCTGATCTTATCAGCAACATTACTGTCCAAAAACCCAATTCCTCTGACTTTGCAATTCCATTTGTTAGGAAGACAGGTGGAGAGGGCTAGCAAATATAAATATTTGAGCATAGTAACAAGCAGCTTTTCCTGGCACATTGCATTAATGTTGTTTCGGGACAGTTTCTTTCCTTCCATCTCCTGCATTTCCCATTCATACACAGCTAGTATGGTGTAGGCTGTCACGGTAATATCTTCTGTCTTTCAGAACAGAATGCATTTCCGAAAGGTGTTTCAGAAGACCAAAAATTCCAAGGGCTAGAAAATTTTGTTTTTCTTTGACCAAACATGTTGTATTTATATCTCTACTACAGTTGTACTTGCCTCCCTCACTCTGGGACCAGCATGACACATGGTTGTTTTTCTCAGACTTACCTTTTCCTTCAAAATATTTTTCTTACTGTTTTTTAATCATTTGGCCATGACTTTAAAAAGATGGAGCCTAAGTAGGCATCCAAGGCCATATTCAAGCTGAACCCTTGAAGATACTTGATTTTAAGTTGTAAATATTCTATTTCTGGATGTGATGAACTTCAGAGGATAATTACAAGACACTTAGCAGAAACAAAGTACTTTATCTGAATGATCATTGACTGGAACTTCACAGATCTTTTCTCTACCATAGATACTGTAGCTCTTTATTATGCTTAGAACTACAACAGAATGAGAAATTGTTTGTTCTGTTTCCTGGGAGATTAATGTATATCTGTGCCGATCATGAACTCTTGAGATTTGGATACCTTGGCACAGTATGATACCAAATTGGCACAACATTTAAAAAAGGGATATATGTATTTATCTCACTATCAAGTTGTATGCTAACAGGATTGGAACAGTCCCTAACTCCATACAGTGGCTGTAGTGCCACACACCACACAATGACTTGTGTTTTAGGTAAACATAAGAACTTTAATGTTTCATACTTTTATTGACTAATAACAGAGAGCTGTAGAATAAAGAATGGCAAATAGGGGTTTGAAAGTGTTAGTGAAAATCATGTCAATAGTATTACTCTATTTTTAGAGCAAAGCTTTAGCTCACACATCTTTATATACTTTTCTATAGTTTAGTGTTTTAAATATTCAAAATGTATCATTTTTGTACCTTTATCTCGACTTCTTAATAAAACATATCTATATTATCTGCATATACATTCTTATGTAGTTGTGATTGCTATAGAGGTCATGAACTCATATCAACAAGGACTACTTGATCCATTAGGATCAAAGGATCCAGATTCAAGAGAGAGCTCCCAAAAAGCCAAAGGTGATGTCTGTGACACCTAATAAACTTAAATCTTAACCTATTTAAACACAGAAAAAAGCAGAATTCATACAGAAGCTAAGGCACTACATTTTATCTCAAGCCTCCATGAAAGTCTCAGCTCCTTCAGCAGCCACAGGTAATTGTTCATGAATGATACTGAGACATTTCTACCTGCAGCAAAACCTAAACTGTTAACAGTAAGATTAGACACATATTCATTTTTTAATGTTTAATGTTTTTTAGTCCAGATATCTAAAATGTGGATAGGAAGGACAAAATGTGGAAAGGAGTTAGGAACATAAAAAAAAAAAATCATAACTGAGTAGAAACAAATGCTACAAAGGAGAGGTTTTGGGTCATCAAGACTTATTGAGAGTATAGCAGAGAAAGAGAATATCTGGAAGGAAAGACATTTATAATGGACAGGGATGCTTTGTTGAAATATAGATTTGATTTGCTTTGACTTCAGAGATTACTGACCAATGGTAACTTATGTCTGTTTATTTGCCTTCATAAATACAAAATACTTCAAAACACACAGCTAAATTTTTGTAATAACTAGGTTCATTGCTATAACTCCTACAAAAATGCCCTATTCTACCCACAATCCGTACATATATTTGGGTTTTTATTCTGTACTGTTACACTGAAATCAATAAGAGAATTTAATGCACATAAGAAACACATACAAAACAAATCTTCATATTGAAAATGGACAACATCAGAAATAAGGAGCCAATTTGCCTAGACAGGGATTAACTTTATACTTGTACATTGTACAGAAGAGCTGGCAAATGGATATCCTCAACTTCAAGGTGTTGATTATAATTTGTATTGTGTAGGGACTTGTAAGTGCACATGCATGTCTCAGAAGCAGGTGTACACACTTAACTGTAGATATGCACAGAAGAGAGGAAGCAAGTGCTGTTCTGTAAATACCCAGAACTGGTAATTGCATTATAGTGTTACGTTTACCATCTACTTTAAAAGATTAATCTAGGCCTCCCTATGTCACTTCAACACATGGTGCAAGGATGTACATCCATATAAACAATATTAAAGATCAAAGTGCTGAGGTGAGCAGCTCCAGTGCTGACATGACCCGCAGCAGAGCACTCCTGAGTGTGCACAGGGAGTTTCAAGATCGGGGGCAACCTCAGAGGAGCCAAGAGAGCCAACAGGAGTCCCCAGCTCATGTGACAGTGGCTGAAGAGACCTGGGCAGGGCCAGGAGCAATGGTGGCCAAGCCCCCACACCTATTGTGGTGCATTGACCCTGGCTGGATGCCAGGTGCCCACCAAAGCCGCTCTATCACTCCCCTTCTCAGCTGGACAAGAAGCTTGTGGGTCAAGATAAAAACAGGGACATCACTCAGCAATTACCATCACAGGCAAAACCGACTGGACTTGGGGAAATTAGTATAATTTCTTACCAATTTAAGTTAGAGTAGGGTAATGAGAAGTAAAACCAAATCTTAAAACACCTTTCCCCAACCCCTCCCTTCTTCCTGGGCTCAACTTCACTCCCGATTTCTCTACCTCCTCCCCCTGAGAGGCACAGCAGGGATGGGGAATGGGGGTTGTGGTCATTTCATCACACCTTGTTTCTGCTGCTCCTTCCTCCTCAGCAGGAGGACTCCTCACACTCTTCCCCTGCACCAGCCTGGTGTCCCTCCCACAGGAGACAGTCCTCCACCACCTTCTCCAATGTGAGTCCTTCCCGCAGGCTGCAGTTCTCCATGAACTGCTCCAGCCTGGGTCCCTTCCACGGGGTGCCATCCTTCAGGAACAGACTGCTCCAGCGTGGGTCCCCCATGGGGTCACAAGTCCTGCCAGGAACCTGCTCCAGCACAGGCTTCCCACGGGGTAACAGCCTCCTATGTGTGCATCCCCCTGCTCCAGCGTTGGGTCCTCCACAGGCTGCAGGTGGGTATCTGCTCCACCATGGACTTCCATGGGCTGCAGGGGGACAGTCTTCACGACAGGCTGCGGGGGAATCTCTGCTCTGGCAC
>NW_010524113.1:0-266 GCF_000687285.1 Phaethon lepturus
AGTACTCTTGGGTGGATCCCATCAAGCCCCACGGACTTGTGGGTGTCCAGGTGGCTTAGCAAGTCCTTAACTGTTTCCTTCTGGATTATGGAGAGTTTATTCTGCTCTCCATCCCTGTCTTCCAGCTCAGGGGGTTGAATATCGTGCGGATACCTGGTCTGGCTATTAAAGACTGAGACAAAAAAGGCATTAAGTACCTCAGCCTTGTCCTCATCCTTGGTGACAATGTTCCCCGCCATATCCAATCAGGGAAGGAGATTCTCCTT
>NW_010524113.1:520-5525 GCF_000687285.1 Phaethon lepturus
CAGCCTTCCTGGACCCTTTTGCCCTTCAGGACTGTCTCCCAAGGGACTCTCTCAACCAGTGACCTGAACAGGCTGACGTCTGCCCTCTGGAAGTCCATGGTAGCAGTTTTGCTGACCCCTCTCCTTACTTCACTCAGATTTGAGAATTCTATCATGTCGCAGTCTCTAAGCCCAAGACGGCCTCTGACCACCACATCTCGCACCAGTCCTTCTCTGTTTGTAAACAACAGGTCAAGCAAGGCACCTCCTCTGGTGGGCTCACTCACCAGCTGTGTCAGGAAGTTATCCTCCACACACTCCAGGAACTTCCTAGACTGTTTCCTCTCTGCTGTGTTATACCTCCAGCAGATGTCCGGTAGATTGAAGTCCCCTACAAGAACAAGGGATAGCGATTGTGAGACTTCTGTCAGTCACTTATAGAATGCTTCATCTGCCTCTTCATCCTGGTTGGGTGGTCTATAACAGACTCCCGTCAGGTTATCTGCCTCGTTGGCCTTCCCCCTCATCCTTACCCATAAGCACTTGACTGGTCTTCACAATCATTGATTTCTATACAATCAAAACACTAACATACAGAGCCACCCCACCACCTCTCCTTCCTTGCCTATCACTTCTGAAGAGCTTATAGTCATCTGTTGCGGCACTTCAGTCATGTGATTTGTTCCACCATGTTTCTGTGATGGTGACAAAGTCATAAGTGTCCTGCTGCTATGACAGTTTAAAAAACTCTTAAAAACTCTTGCCTAACATTGAAGGCATGAAAGAGATGAAATCTTGCATTTTTTTCTCACTTAGTCCCATACAGATTCACATTTTGAATATTAGGACCTGAACAGATATAGAACAGTCTCATGTTCTAGTTTAGGCCTCAAACAAAAGGATAACAGTAGAGGGATACCACTAAACAGTCACGCAACCATTAAGCTTTTTAAAAGCTCTGATTTAAATTAATTCTCCACACACAATATTTCTATGTTACAAATAGGACAAAATTTCGGCAGAGTACCCCAGCCAGTTGAAGTGTTCTCACAGTCTCTCCTCTCAAAACTGTTTCCTATCTAACAACTGCCTTAAACACCGTTGTATCTGACACAGGAATGTGACCCGCTGTGGGAATGATGATGTTTCTAGGGGAAAAAAGCCCCCGCACTGATGGTGATGCTGGGCAAAAGTGGTGGGATCAGTCCTTAACAAACTGTTGCAGGTTAATCCGGCAGGCAGCTAAACACCATACAGCCGTTCGCTCACTCCCTCCCCACCCCAGTGGGATGGGGGAAGAATCCGGGAAAAAACGTAAAATACATCGGTTGAGATAAAGACAGTTTAACAGAACAGAAAGGGAGGGGAGAATATTAATAATAATAATGATAAAATAATGTACAAAATAAGTGATGCCCAATGCAATTGCTCACCACCTGCTGACATATGACCAGCCAGTTCCCAAGCAGCGGCCTCCAGCCAGCTTTCCCCCTAGTTTATATTCTGAGCATGACGTCCTACGGTATGGAATATGCCTTTGGCCTGTTTGGGTCAGCTGTCCTGCCTGTGCCCCCTCCCAGCCTCTTGTGCCCCCCCAACCTCCTCACTTGCAGGGCATGAGAAGCTGAAAAGTCCTTGGCAGTAAACACTGCTTAGCAACAACTAAAACATCAATGTGTTATCAACATCAAACTCATCCTGCACTGTACTATCTACTGCTATCTACACAGCACTATACTCGCTACTAGGAAGAAAATCAACTGTATCCCAGCCAAAAGCAGGACATAATCTCAACACCTCTAGGAACACAGTTTTTTTCTTCTCTTTGTATGAACTTTTTGTCTAACGTTACACATGGCTAAAATAAATTTGCTTTGTCTTATGAGGAATAAAAAAGACTGACTTTTGTTGCAGAAAATCCCCAATTTGTTTCAAATAAATCAGAGTGACTTGTCCATTCCTGCAACAGGATCTTGCTTTTATGATAGTGAAGGATCTTCAACACCATCTTCTTCGTCTTTGCCTGTAATGGAGATAGGTCAATTTGAGGCAGATATTAAAAGAGCTGTGTTTTCCACGCGTGAAAGCAATACTATTGGGAAATTCAGTAATTCAGAACAAATACCTCAATTTCTTACAAGTTACCTTAAGTCAATACGGTAACTGAACATAATTTTCCATGAGTGCAAGAGGAGAATCATGAATAAATCGAGTGCATCTTGATATGCATATATATTATAGGAGCTTGTTTTTTTAATCTGTCAAAGTATGTAGGAAAGTGAAATTAAATTAACAAGCCCATAGATGTGTTGTTGCCTGACAGGGTGCTGCCAGTCAGGATAAGGGATCAAATTCTACTTTTGTTGAGTATGTATTTATTTGCATTCTATACATACAAACGTAAAAGCATATATACACTCTGAAGTTCTGTGTGTTTAGGTTGGGCATTGAGGAATTATTTTATGTCCAGGTGCTCTTTGATTTGAAGTAACGTGAGCCACACACACGAAAAAGGGAACAAGCAACTTGTGTGCCTTTAATCTCTATGTTCATATTGGTAAGGAGAGGTAAAAGGGTTATTTGCAAGAACTGCATTTCTTGGAAGAGGGAGAGAGAAAGAAGACTGGTTTAGACCAGCAGAGAGGTTCCTGTGCAGTTCAGTCTCTGCCTTGAAGAGTTTGCACCTTAAATAACTGAATGATGAAACCCCACCTCTAGCACTTAAAATTGGGAACTCATGTCATGGGGATTGACATTGTCATAGGTGTCATAGGTATCCATAGGACATGACTTTGGATCTTTGGCGTGCCTGTCTAACATCTGTGCCACAAAACTGGTGAAGAGGAGGACTTCCATGCTCTGACTTCAAGAAGGAGAGACATGAGCCGGTCCAGCTGTGTTAAGTGCTGCAGGCAACTTGGGAGGCTCCTGACAGCTTACAGGATCGTGCCCACAGGCCAGCAGAAAGGCAGCACAAGATTAAACATCAAAGACTAAATCGCTTTGCTTCACTTTACTTTAACAGGAAGATAATACAATTGCTTTTGATCCTTAAGTTTTAAAGGCAGTTGTGAAGCTTTGAAAAGAGAATCTGAGATGATGGCCTGCTAAATCACTTTATTTTGACTGAAGGAATCATACTCTTAAATTCACAGCCCTCACTGAATCATTTTTCTAGACTTTCCATAAAAGGTGTGGCGTAATGATCTTAATTTTTAGTCTTTCTTTCTCTGAGTGGTTTTCCATCTGATAGAGAGCCACATCTTTTTAAGAGCATCATGAGAAAAATTCTCTCTTTCAGACTCTTCTCTTCTGCATTAGAGGACAGTCCCGAGGTATCAAGGAAAAGACAGATGCTTTAACTGTTGCTGGTGGCTAAGGTACAACCTAGACCGTACTACCACCTGCATCTATCTTTACAGGGAACGGGTTATTAGGTTTGTGAGTCAAGGCAAGATCTGTAAGTGTGGATGTATGCACATCTGTGAGCAAGGGACCAGAACACACAGAATAGTTAATAACCTCCTCCACGTAACAGGCAGCTGCCAAGGATCCTCTTGTGTACTGTAGAAACCATATCAAAAGAAATGTTCTCCACCTAGGTCTCTTGTGTACTGCTCTGTCCTCGCTGTGATGTTGCAGCTATTCCTGACAAAGAGAGTAAGAAGTATGAAGAAAATTAGGCCCACTTTTTTGCCTCAAAATGGATAGAGATCGGCAGAATTGGAGGAATTTTCTGGTAAACAAGCTTCTAATCATTCTGGTAAAACCAAAACTGTTTTGTTGGGAGAGGTCAGAACTATTCTAGAAAAGCTCTCCATGTTCCAGATGGCTTAAATCTTATTTTTTTCTGCATGATGTTCCATTTTGAGGGATGCAAATGGTTTCATTCAAAATTTAAATTCATTGTAATAATTAACCAACATTAACAGAGAGTAGTCAAGGTGAAACCAAACATTTGAACTAAACCCAACCAAAACATTTTGGAACAAGTGGGCTTTTAGTTGATTTGAAATTTTGATGCTTGCAGTAATTTGGGGAGATGAACGTGTACAAAAAGAACTTAAAAACTAAGAACTAAAACCCAGGAAAAGTGTCTTTTGTCAAACTGTATGAAAGTGTTTTTGAATATTCAGTGCTTAGTTATTTTCATTGGATTGGTGGGTTCGTTTTCTCTAAACCCATCCTGATTATAGCGCAAATGGTACATAACTGGGATATATTTCTCACTGACTCTTTCTCTGTATTTAACCTTTGCGATCCTTTTAACCGGTTTGTTAGTCTCTTTCTTCATATTTAGTATGATCATATCAACCAAGGAATTGTCTGACAGTGTTAAACTCAGTTTTATTAACAGCTCTTTTTCAAAACAGGCAGCTGGAAGGTATATGGTGCAGCTCAAGATTTCCCCAACCATTGCTCAGCTGCTTTCAGTGATGCCAGAGTTTTTTTGAGGCTGGACTATAGAAAACCAAAAGTTGGCTTGTCAGTGATGGAGTAATAGGAGACTGTAGAAGTTATGGGTATTTTTTACTCAACCTACTCATATGATACCTTGTGGGATGCTCAGAATCAAACTACAAGGGAATGCCAAGCTAAGATATTTGTAACCAGCAGAAATACCTTTTCTGGGACGTTGGGCTGTAACCTCGATTTCTCTGTTTCCCCATACAGAGAAGAGCTCCGTTAGGTCTGAATTTCAAGAACTGGCTCTATTTTATGAGGAACATTCCTATGGCCTACTTCCCTGCAAGGCTCACAGATAGGGTCAAATCAGTTTCAGTTAATGTTGGGCTGGTGGTGTAGCTGTAGCCTTTGTGGGTTATAGCCTTAATGGGCGTCTTTAGTGTATGAGTCATCTTATCCCAAGACAAATACCTAAAATGTACTAATGTGCGGGAGAAGGATGGACTTCACAACTCTATGAGAGTTATAGTCCGAAGCCGTTTATTGTCTTGTCTGACTCCAATATATATCATAATTTTCGCTTAGCTGCTGTGCACACACTCATGATTGGTTACAACTT
>NW_010524114.1:0-3575 GCF_000687285.1 Phaethon lepturus
CTGTCCGCGGTGCTGACCCCAGCGGGCACTCCCCGAGCCCGGGTCCCCATCACCCCCGGATCCTCCAAATCCGCATCCCGTCCGCCCCCAGGCTCCCCGCCCGTGGCACCATCCCCAACCCGGACCCCTATGCACCCGAGGCCTTCACCTTACCAATGTTTTCCATGCTTAAGCAGGCTTTACACCTCACCTGCAGCCCCCACCCAAACAAAACCACTACATGGGTCCTTCTTCCCCACATGGATCCCTGCCTCCAACGTGACTCTCACTAGCGACCCCCATCCCGCCTGCAGCCTGCACTCACACATGTCCCTCTTCCCCACATGGGACCCCTGTACCTCCCATCCCACCTGGGACATCCAACCATGGCCCCCATTACCACCTGGTCAGATGAGGGATAACCTTCCCCAGTGTGCCTATGGCCCTGTGCAACTCTAGCATTGGGCCCGCTGCAAGGCCTCCCTATACCTTGTGTTTGTGGTAGCAATGTTGCAAAGTTTTCTGACGGAGGGTGTTAAATGCGCTTTTGAGTGGGGATGTCCGTAGAAGCAAAAGGAAATCCCTTGCTGCTCCTGATGGGAAGCCAGGAGACTCCCAGCACCTCTGTCAGCTCCCAGCCAATTGGGGAGGGAGCATTGCACCAGGATGAGGAGTGCAGTGGGGTGAAGGGATGAAAGATACGCTTGATCTTGAGCTGTACCTGAGCACTTTTTGAAGAGGGGAATAAGTGCATGAGTACCTTGGTTTGGTGGGGCACTCCTCCTGAGTTTTAGGGTGATCTTGAAGCTTTTTAAGTGGTGTCTCTGCAATTTCTTTTGTGCTATGTGTTTTGCGAGTCTGGTTTTCCCTTTCCACAACACTGGGTAAATACCAATAGAAAGAAACCCCATGTTATTATTAAATAAGATCTGTAGATGTTACAATACTAACCCTGATGTTTTGAGCTTAATTGGGTTTCAGTTCCTACCTGGTCTTTGAGTTGATCTGCTTATCAAATCCTGACCATTATCATCTTTGGGCACCAGACGCTTGCAAGGATGTCTTTTAGAGTATTACTTGCTAATGTTTGTGCTGTTTCCTTATGTGAGATCTTGGTCCTAGAGGAGAAAAATTTCCATGCCTCCTGCATAAATACCTGTTACTGTCCATTGAAGAGAAAGGCTGTGCTTGGGGGAGCACTGTTGCTGAGGTAGCCTGGATTCCCTTTTGGCCTTGCTAAGGAAAATTTGTTAATGGTTATAGCCACCTGTTTATACCTCACTATCCCCTTCTCTCCCACGAGACTTTTGTGTGCAAGTTGTTGTCTGTGACTGCTCATGGCAATAAGGGACATGCTGGAAGTCTTTGAGAGAGTAGGCTTGGCTCCCTTGAAAGTATTTTCTGCCCTGTTTTGAAAAACTATATGATAAATAAATAGAGCAGTTCATAGCTGTGTTTGGAAGCATTACACACATTGTTCTCTTTTCAGTGAAAAACTCTACTGGAGTTTTCTTTATAGCGCTATGTGTGAACGTTTGTTTTGTGTCATTTGGAAACCTGGGGCAGCAAAGAGTACAATAACCTACTGGTAAAAATGGGGTGGTGCTCAGGCCATAGGGCATGCTAGGCTGTAACTTGAGTGAACCAGAAGCTGATTATAGTGTCCTAATAGTTGCCCTCCTGAGCTGGTTTGGCTGTACTGGTGGATTCTATGCTGAGGCATGCTTGATATATATGTGGTGACTGGATCTTTTCTTATCTCTACCGCACCAACAGAGCAATATTGAACATTCCGTAGTCTTTGTATTTCATGATGCTGTGCTATAAGGACGCAGTCCATGGGAATGATCTTACTGTTATCTCCAACTGATGTTGTTCTCCAGGTACTAGCCCCATGCCACCACGTGCCTGAGCCCTCTAGATGTGGTCTATTGCTTTGAATCAGGCTACTCAAATACATTCCCTCTTCTTGGCTGCATTTGTTCCTTTTCTACTAAGGTTGGTCTTTACGCTCTTGAAAAACATGCAATAAAAATTAAAGCTTCCATGTATAAAAGGGCCACTGTGGCCTGGACCTGCTGGAGGAGAGATCTCCTTGCTACTTCTTCGAAAGGGAAGTATGCCTCAGGAGATAGATGTATAGTCCTGCAACAGCCCTAAAAGTGTAGTGTTGTTCTCAGCATGGCACTGTGGGGACTACTGCCAGTCAGAGATGTAAGCCAACAAAAAGATTACAAATTACAGGAGAGGAAAGGCTATGGAAACATGGACTGTGACAGTGGTGTCATAGAGTGCTGTGAGCTACTTACATGCCCTTGATCCTCCGATCTGAAGATTTATCCTGATAGTAGGTGATTTATTATAGAATCATAGAATCTTTGGGTTGGAAGGGACCTTTAAAGGTCATCTACTCCAACCCCTCTGTAGTGAGCAGGGACGTCAATTTTTATTTTTGCCAAACTATTTGGCACTCTGTGCACCTAAGTTGAATGGCAGATTGACAAAGCCCTTTGCCCTCCTCCTAGCTACATTTTCTTTAATGCAAACAAGTCATAAGGATGTAAGCACACATTTAAAGTCAGATTCATACTCGTGTGTTGTGCTGACTCAGAGCCTTAGACCACTCCTGATTCTGACAGAAACTAATGCATGATACTTCAAAGAAAAATAGTGGAATATTGAAGATAGTCATAGAATACTGTGCAGCTCTGTTGTGATGCTAGCAAAAATATTAGCAAGATTTTTGTTATTGTTATGCTAAGACCTCCCACCTTTTTACTCTTAGCTAACTGTAACCTGTTGTTTTCTTATGTTCCATTTCTGAGGTCTGCAGACACATGTCTTAGTCTGTGCAGGGGCGGGCTTCTTTAGGTGTTTGAGCAGCACCTTGCAAAATGAGGCTTAATGGGTCTCCAAGGCCCCACAAAAGTGCAAGTAATTCACAGGAAAACAGAGCAGGAGATTTATTCCTGGTCCTTTGTATATTTCTTTGCAACTATTTTAGCACAGCAATGTCCTGTATCATCTTCCAGGTACTTCACTTGTTATCTTAGTTTCAGAATTTGTAAGCTGACTGATTGTATTGCATGTGCAGAGATATTTCCCTTCTTGATGGTGCAATCATAATTAATTTTGTTACGTATTTTTTAGTTAATTTCCTCTGCTAACACCTTTTCCCCCTTTACTTGGGAGGTGTGGTTTGCCAGTCCAGAATTTTTTTTTGTTTTGGCTTCCTAGTCAACATTATGAAACAGATAGCCACTACACTGTTAAGTTTGAGGTAAACATCATATAATGATCATATTGTTGATATAACTGTGAATGGAGTTGTGAGAAAATATTTCAGGTGACCTGTACCTGGTTTGCATCCACTTTGTTGCAAAAGGCCCTGTACCCGTAGACAACCTCCAATAGCATGGAGATTTCTGCTAGTGAGTGTTCTGCTCTATAAAGACTTCTTATTTGGTTGTATGAGTGGTTCTGCCTCATGCCTGTTCTGCCCTTGGCTCCTGTACAGACTTTCCTGGAGGATGCATCATTGCTAAAACCACAGATATTTCTCATGTAGTTGCATCAACTAGCAACAAGGTTCAGCA
>NW_010524114.1:3606-6316 GCF_000687285.1 Phaethon lepturus
TTTGTTTTCAGTAGCAGAGGCATGGTTGTATCCAGGGACTGATCTATTCCCAAACATTCAGATAAGAGTACTTTTCAGTTTAAACCCTTATTCTGCAAGTCAATATCTTCAGCAGAAATTAAGCTCATATTGAAAGTAATCCATGAACTTGACTTCCCTGGGACTTTCACACTGGTAAAATTTGGAGATGCTCCTGGAAATGTGCTGATTGATACTGGCTTTATGGCAAAGTAAAATGATGTTTGGCCAGTAGGTCTTCCTATTTCTCTAGGCATCTCAACACTGTTTGATATTTGGGGCAATAGGAACAAGCATTCTGTCTAGGTAAGCAGGGTCAGATTGTGGCTCTGGTATTAGCCTGTCTGCTACTGCCAATACACACCTTTGCATTTGTCCTGAGAATATCTGGGGCACTGTCATAACATGTCTGCAGAGTCTGCATGTGCAAGACACCTCATCTGCGGATGTAAATGGAATCACACACATAAGAGGTACAATTGCGTATTCCAGATTAGAATTTGGCTTATGAGCAGAACCAGGCATTCCTTGCTTTGCTTGGGCAGTGATCTACGCGTTCACGTACATTTTACTTACATACACCAGTTCTAGAAAATTTTCCTACTTCTGATGATTCAAGTAGACAGTGGGTTATAGTGTCTACAGCAAATACTGTACAGTCGGCTTCAAATTAATGGAAGAAACAGCTCTGTGTACATAAGTGACAGATAGTAAAACTTGCAATTCCTTGCTGAGTTTAGGGAGCACTTAGAGCGCTTCTGGTCTGTGGCAGTTCAGAGTGTGGTATGTGCATTGCTGGTGGGAGATGGGAAAGGTGGCTTAATGCCTCTGAGCTGGAGATGGGAGTGGGTCACGTGGCTGAGAAGCAGTGGTGGTGTGCTGGGGGTCATCAGCACTTTTTCCTTCCTGCATCAGGTCCCTTGCCTGCCATTCTCTGCCACTCTTCAGAGTGTGTCAGTGTTCCTGCATACATTTTGCTCAGGCTGCCTCTTCCTGTTGTGTGCTTTTGGAAAAGTAACCCTTGCTGACCAGTGGAAATTAAGTACCTGTGCTGTTCTGGGGTAACGGCTATTGTTGACACTCATATGCTAGTGGAAAGAATACCTTTGTCTGATTTAGTTTAATTCACCTGGGAAATGAATTAAGCAAAACTCTGAAAAATCTTTTTTATTTTGTAATAGGAGCACTCCTCTAGGGTATTATTCAAGAATAGCTATAGCATTTTAAATCTACATTTTCCTTTATTCTGAAGTAACCCTCTCATGTAGACATATGCTAAGCATCTCTCCTGGAAGCCTATAGTGCTTGTGCATCTTTGTAAAAAAAATCTATTCTGGCTGAGCTAGAAAGGATGGATTTGATAAGAGTTTTTATTTGGTGAAATTGCTTGGTTTCTATCATACAGAAGTTCAGAGATATAGTTTATAATGAACTTAAAGTTGTATGGATATAACTTTTTTAAGTGCTCACAGACAGTTTTATGCAGAATTTTATTGTTCAGTTTGCAATAAAATATTTCATAAATCTTCAAATGTGGGTCCAGGGACTCCCTGGGTGTAAGGTGGTTTGGCAATGCATAGTTGTTAGCCAGGTGTCTGGATTTACCAGAACTGGGCATCTGGAATTGCTGAATCTTCACCCAGGCTTCTAAGCCTTGAAACTGGTCTGGGTCCTACCAGAGCATCACTGATATCGAATCATATTTGTGAAATGCTTTACTTTCAGTGAATGAGCAAATTCAGGCAAAATAAGCTGCTTCTGAATTTTCTTAAGTAATTGTAATCAGGTCAATAAACAGTACTCTGAAGGCAAAGTTGGCTGGTTTGTGGCACTTCTCACCTGGAGGTTTACGTGGTTTTGCAAAGGAATAAGGTTTAACTTCCTTCACTTCCCAAACTAAAGCAAGGAAAGAGGAAGAGTTTGTCTCAGTTTAAATACCACATGCAACTGTGGCACATTATAAACTGTAAGCCTGAGTCAGAAATGTTAACCAAGAATTTAATGAAAGATTTTTCCAGCTTTTCCATGGGTTTTCCTGAATAACTGTATACATAAAATACTGTCTTCTGTGTTACTGTTTTTCCAATTGAAGAGTAACAAAAGATTCCAGGTTCATGAGCAGATATTTAATGCTGATGACTTTCAGAGCAAACACTTTCAGCTTAAGAGTTGTGTGAAGATCGTTAGGTCACGTCCACTCAAAGACCAAGGAGTATTTCCGGAGGTAGGTCTCAGTTCAGCGAACCGTCTAAGTGCGTATTTAACTCTCCACATGCACCTAATCCCATTTTAAGATGATCACGGGCTTGGATACTTACCAGAATCATTGTTTTAGGGGAGTGGCTTTCAACCTTTTTTAATATGTATCATCCATAAAATTCTTCCTCTTTACCCTGTCCACCAGAACACTGACAGTAGGCTTGTTTTCTGTTTCCAGCAGACCCCCCTGGAGATATTCACAGCCATCCGTTCCCAGTTGAAAAGCCTTGTTCATTAAAGAAACTCAAATTGTATTGCTTTGTTAGTGAGAATGATCTATTTCTGGCTTACTGAACTTTGTCTCCAAACCTGTCCGCTTCTCTTCCCACAGCCCTTTCTGCTGCTTTCCAGAAGTAACCTGTTTCTTTTTTACCAAACTGATGCTAGCTGTAAACATTTTAAGCCAGGTGGCTGATATATCAAAAGTTCAGCA
>NW_010524114.1:6347-9202 GCF_000687285.1 Phaethon lepturus
AGATGGCTTATGTGATGGTAGTACACAAAGCTTTCAGTTGTATGGGTAGACGTTTGCCTAACAGACCTTTAAATAGATTCTTCCCCTTGGAGGAAGAGAAATGTGTAACGTTTAATAATAAAAATAGAGTTTCTTCCCATAGCCTGAAATGGCATGGAAGGAGGTAATCATGTTTTGTACGGCAAAGCATTTTTCTAAATGGCATGTTTATGCCTTTCTAGTATTGTGGCTGCGATTGGCTGCTGGGCCTATTTGCATGTGCTAAATTGCAGTCCTGGGGATCTGTGAAAACAACCCGGCAAAGCCAATCTCAGCTGGGAGCATGGAAGCTGCTGCTAATTTTGTGATGAGCCACCCACAGGCCCAGCGTGAATCATTATCATTGTTTTGTTTTCCAGAAGTCGGCACCGAATGTTTCCCGAATCCAAAGTGTGGATTGTCTCTGGAAATGTATTTATTCCCTCATAGCTTTGTTCCAGATAAGAGGAAAGAATATGAAAAAACTCGTGCTAAGAAACATGAAATAATTCATTGTTTCCTTACGAGTGTCCTCTCCCTGCTTTAACGTGCATTCAGAGCCATTTGTTCACTTGAAAACTCACTTGTGCGTAGCCCGGCAATCGCGCTGCTGGCTCCTAATCAGCTTGCCTTGTGCCACTGAGGGGATGGGTGGGCAGCAGTAGGTACAGTGAGATGAAGCGACTTGACTGGAGTCGTTGCTTGGCTCTGGCAGAGCTGAAATGGGGAGTTTCTGCTCTCTGTTCTTGTATGTGTCCTGCTAGTTTCTCAGCAAATCTCTTTATAAGGCCATAGCTGTGCGTGGAACCAGCTGGGCATCCATTTGCTGTAGGTCAGGAGTCTTTCATCTGAGAAACTCACTGGCCTTATCCACAGTGATACCCACTTGCTGAGGTTGCTGGTCCTCCTGGAGATGGGACGAGGGCTTGAGAGAACACGAAAGTCCCTTGCCCTGCGCTAGGATTGTGACAAACATAGTCAATTTAGTCCCAGTTTTTAGCCCTCTTTCAGGGTGTCTTCTCAAACAGACTTCTTTGGTGTGCCACTGACTGTGCAAGTGTACCTGCAGGGACCGTGGGCAGGATGCAGAGGAGATGCTGGGTCCTTCGGCGGAAAGGCCCAGGAGCAGGAACACAGGGGTGTGGGGGCATACAGAAGCACAGAGAAGTGTTTTACTTGGACACACAGTGGGTGGAAAAGACATGGACAGAGTGGGAGGACTACATACGCATGAGAGTGGAATAAGGAGCTGAGAGCACTGAGGAAGAGGGATGGAGAAGGGGAGACTTTTAATAAAAGTGGCTTAAAAAATGTAGCTAGAGGTGCTGTGCTTACTTTGTGGATAAAAGTGCCCAGCATGGCTCTCCCTGCTCTGCCTTAGTCTAGTGACTTTTCAGGATGGGAGGTCTGCTGGGAAGACCCAAGGTGTGCTGGGAGGGAGGGACAGGACATAGCAGGCTTCCTTACGGGGCTTGGGGTGGAGCTGGCCATACTCAAACAGAGCTTTCAAACTGGAAAAGCACAAGGATCAAAAGTGTCCGTGACACTCCCACAATGACAGTACTCAAACATCTCTAGGAAGTTGGTGTGTCTATAAATGACCACTGGAAAGGTGTTGCCAAGTCCTCCATGCTGCAAATTCCTGCTCAAATTCTGGATTTTCTTTCTTGGTGCGTTGTGAAATGAAAACCAAACCAAACCACAGTGATTATACTGCTGGTGGGACTGGGCAGCCAGCGTGCTGCCACTGTTTTTCTGAGTTCCTGTGACTTACTGTTGCCATTGCTTACCCTCTTTCGTGGTTGTTTTTTGCTGGTGGAGCCTACAGCTTTTCATTTTGTGTGTGGATAGCCCTGACATAACAGGCTTTGGTCTCTTGCAGGACTGTGCAGACCATAAGCAAAATGAGGTAGCGGTCAGAGCATCTTTAAGTGCATCTGACTGTCCTGGTTTTGGCTGGGATGGAGCTGGAGAGCGAGCGGCTGTGTGGTGCTTAATTGCTGGCTGGGGCTAAACCACGACGCTGACCCTACGTGGAATCACAGCAGCGAAACTTAAGCTCAGACCCTGACAGTCTGGGGACACCTTCCTCTGTCCTGGTGCAGGGTGCTCCCCTTGCTCCCAACTCTTACCTGCTTCTTGAGTTTAGAAATTGCTCGGGGGTATTCTGAGTGGGGTATTGGTGAGGCTGGAGGGACTCTTAGGTGTTGCTTTTGAAAGGCTGATTTCCCCAAGTATTTATGTTCTGTGCAAGCAGGGTATAATCTTTGTAAATATTTGGTTGGTTGATCAGACAAATATATATATAAATATTCACGTATGGCTTAACGTCCTGTGGCTCTGCTTGGGTGTTCCTCTCTAATAACTGGGATTTACCTTTTATGGATAAGACAAATAAACCTGGTTTGCTTTTTCCTCAGTTTCTGCATTTGCTGGAGTTTCTGTGATGAATCTTTTACTGTTCTCACCCTTAACCTGAAGCAGCAGTTCTGGGGATGTAATTCATGTCTCCCAGCCGCTTGCAGGCTGCTCAGCAAGGGAAATGCACCTTCCCTGCCCCCACCTCACCTGGTAAATGGCTGACACACATCTTACAGCATCTTGCTGGAGATCTGTTACTGCTCCACAGCTCATTCACAGCACCTCGGCCAAGAAGGTGACATGACTTTATTTTTTAGGGTTGGTTTGGGGCTTTTTATTGAGGTTGGAAAAGGTGAATTAGAACAATCCAGTTTCTTCCGATGGTATGTGAAACGTGAATAAGAAGCACAGTTAAGTGGGAGCATGTCCTTTTCTGAGGAAACACTTTAGTGGATGAATTTTGCACTTGTTTGGCA
>NW_010524114.1:9233-18708 GCF_000687285.1 Phaethon lepturus
GTCTTGCTCAGAGTGCTCCTTTGAGAGCTTCTCTCCTGCCCATCCCCACAGCCCATGCACTTTCGGTTGATACTTCTCTGTCTAACACGCTGGCTGGCAAGACAAGCTCCCTCCTCAGCGAGGGATGCTCCGACTTCCCAGAGAAGGTCAGGAAACACAGTTTCTATATGATAGTCTGCCAAATATAAAAATACTCAAAACAGAGGATTTTCCTTTGTTAGTAGTAGGGGGAAAAACAAAAACAAACTGGAAGAAATATCCAGACAGGCACGCTGCTTTGCGGAATAGCCAAGGGTGCCTCTTGGGTCTGTGCTAGGGGCTGTACTGGCACAGGGTGGCCCCTGCGCTGTGGGTAGGGCTCATTGCCTGTGTACGTCTCCGCTGAGGAAAAAGGGTTTTAATAAGAAATTCCTGTTTTGACAATGGCCTGGCAGGCTGCAGAGAGAGAAATACAGAGCCCTGAAGTGTGCTGGAAAGGCAGGTGTGAGTCTGACTCCCACCGAGAGCAGGGAGGAAGGGTTGGATGCATCACCCTTGCTCAGCCTGGAGGTGTCACTTCTCTTTCTTTCCTGTCCCCCTGCTCACTCGGGTGAGCTCCAAACTCAGTGCAAGTCTCAAAATCACTAGCCTTTCCCCACTTCTTCGTTGCTCCCAGGCTGTAGAAGGGGAAGATAGCACAGTGCTGGGGAGGAGACAAAGGCATCATGTCTCTGTTATTTATGGGAATGTTCCTTTGGCTGGTAAAACACTGCTGGGATTAAACGTTAGAGAGGAAAGATGTGCTTGCTACTCAGTGAGCACATGTTGCCCCACTAACTGCCAAGGGACAGTCTTTAGTCTTCAGACAGTTTTAGCACTTTTATAATCTCTCTTTAAGCCTTGAGACCAGGAGCCAGTGTGTCTTATTCTGTATTTCAGCTTCACTTTATCCACAGCACTGTTGTGTTATAGAGCCAGATCTTCACTGGGTTTAATGTAGACTGGAGAGCATTATTTGGCAAAAAAGCAGCCTGCTCCCATCCCTGGGGGCTCACATACAGCGGGGTCAGTTCAGCTGGCGAGATGGTAGTTGTCAAGTTGGGTGCAAAAAGGAGAGCAGGCTGGTGAATAGGCTGCTATGGCTAAATGATGAGTTTCTGTAGCCGTCAGTCCCTACAAGCCTGTGATTAAACTGGCACCTCAAGCTGCATGTGGACACAGCCTCAGTCAGCCATTTAGCTACGTCAGGAGATGAGGATGGCCTTGCCAAAAGCTCTGTGTGTGACGAAGCGTGGGGAATCACCTTGAGACACAGTTTCATCTTTTGGATGCTTTGGACTCCATTCTCCCCGATAAGCAGCGGTGGCGGTCGGCTGCCCGTGGACCAGAGCAAGAGTGGGGGAGCTGGTTCCGTTCTGATGTGAGATGGCAGGGCGAGGGGCGAGATGCTGCCCCTCCTGTGCAATTCTCTGCAGCTGATCCGGGCTTGCCCCGCAGCCAGAGGAGGGGAACCAGAACATCTGGGGTACAACTGAGCTCCTTTGTTGTACACATCTCCTGTATGGTGAGATGAGCTGCAGCTTAAACCCCATCAATCATATTGACAAGATCTACACTGAGTGTAGGGGAAGCCAGGGAGAGTTTCTCAGTCTGATATTTGGGCTGTGGGTGTCTGCATGTAACGCTGCCCTGGGTGCCACCATACCTCCTTCTGCCTTGTTGCCCAGTCTGTACAATGGAGACGATACTGCCTTCTTTGCAAGGTAGCTGTGGGACTAACCCAGGACCTGTATGAAGAACTGTAAGAATCAAGGCAGTTTTATATTACTTTTTCTCAACACTGGAACTGGGGAATGGGTTAGGATTTTAGGTATTTAGCAGAAGATGGGCCAGGAGAATTTTTGAGTACAGTTGAGATTCCTCATTGGTGCTTTAAGAGGCATTTGAGACTCCCAGCCACTCAGTAATCTCCCATTAAAAGCCCATGCATTATAAATTTCTTATGTAAAAGTATTTAAGGTTCAGTAGGAGTGCAGCTTGCCAGGGAGAATATGTTGACTGCCTGTTAAGAGAAGCAGATGAAGGCAATTGTCTTCTAAGGGTTAAGTGTGACCTGTAAGCCAAAGCCTGCAGCTGGGATAGCGCAGTGATGGACGTGTGGATGCCAAATGCCCTGTCCTTCCATCCCTCCAAAGAGAGTCTTGCTCAGCGAAGGTTTCTAACGCTAAATCAGCAACAGCACTGATTTTAAAGTGCTCAGAGTTATGGCTCCGGCACACTGAATGTTAACAGAGATGTCTCAGAAGGTAGATTTCAGAGAAAGTAGGGTTTTTTTCTGTTGTTTGGGGCTTGCTTATCCTCTCTACATCACCTGCAGCAGCATGCTAATGTATAGGCAAAGTGGGCTGTGACCTCAATCAGCTAGTTAATTTTAAGCCAGTGCTTAAGTGATTTGCTAAAACTGTGCTTATTCAGAGAAGGAAAGCAGACTGTATTTTCATTGCTCAAGCTAGGTGAATTATAACATGTAAGTTATTTTAATGATGAAAGGGTAGATGACACTTTGAACAACTATTTAAATTTCCATAAAGAATATTAGTAGCAGTCAGGATGTCAGATGGTAGATAATGTTTATACTTTGATAAGAGCCCCTTCAAAGTTACTTAAAACTCTCTATTGTGCGTTTACATTTTCATTTCTGTATTTTTAAGATGAGAGGAGCTCATTAAACCAAAGTATTTTTATGGCTTGTGTCAATAGAAAATATTCTTTTAAATGTTCAGAAGGAATTGGTTACAGACGCATGGGAAAGATAGGGAAAAGATTGTTTTCCTTTTGTGTTCAGTATATTCTTCGTCCTTTTGCTTTTTGATGACTAAACTGTTCTGTATTTGCAATTGAAATCTGTTGATTGGAACCTCTTGCAGAAGTAACATAAATGGGGCTTGATTTTGAAAAATGCATTCATGATTGTTTCCCTAATTTGTGTGTGCAATTAGCATGATTGCCACTGGAAATGGCCATCTGAGAGCAGATTTGGAGATTTCTCTCTTTTTCTGATCTGTTTTCTCTCTCCTCTTCTTAAGGTGCCAGCTTCTATGATGTCTATATATTACTCATGGAAGTTTAATTTAGTAATATGTTTATTGTCCTCCTTTCGTCTCTTACCTCTCCAATTTCAGATGTTTGTTAAAAGGCTGAGGATGATTATTCATTTCTTACATTGCGTCAAGTAGACTTGAGAAGGAAGAGAGGTTCTTTCATCTAAGTGGTTCATCTTGCAATTTAGAGAGTCAGATCCCACTGGGGTCTCTATAGATTCTTAAAGGGCCATAGTAATATTTAAGCAGTTTCCAGGCATGTATAAAGGATTATGGCTCTCATCTGTAAAGTCTCTTGCTCCCTCCTGAGGAGACCCATGCACGTAGGGGACATTTATTGGTGACAAGGTGGGGATTTTTTGTTTTGTTTTTCTTTTGTTTTAAATATGTGATGAATTAAAAAGGTAAGATAGATGAGTCTCCAGAGTATTCTCTTCAGGGAGGCTGAGAAACCTGGTTCAAGTTAGGGATTTGCAGGGTATATTCAATCTTTGAGCTGACTTAGAGGTTGTTCTTTAGGACCATGGTACCAAGGCTGCAGTTCCTCAGTGGTTTCAGTGCCATTTAAGAGAGGGGGATGAGTGGGCACACATTCTTATTCCCTCCCTATGCTGATGCTAGTGCTGGGTGGTAAGCCAGAGCAGGAAACTAACTTTTTTTTTTTTCTTTAACTTATTTTTGATAAGGTTAATTTTCAGTCAAATCAGCCTTACCCGAGTCACCACGTGGCCACACAAGAGCTGCTGCTGTTGGGAGGGAAGCAGCAGGAAAGGGGTAGTGGGAGGCAGGGAGGGGAATGGGTGGAATTGCCCCTGTTAGCAGCTGCCCACGTTTATCTGGGTTTGAAGCGATGGGGTGCCACTCCCCTCCTGGTGACATTTGCCTCTTGTTCATTGCTCCTGAAATTTTCTCCATCCTGAGATACAAGTAAGTCGAATCTAAAGATTAGGTGTCCCTCTCGTTTTGGGATGTGACTCAGACATATAGTTGCAGAGGTGGGAGAGCCACGGCAGTGCTGCAGAAGACAAATACCCCTGGCTCATTAATCACGGGATGGGGAGCTCGCTGCTGATTGCTTATTGGCTGTGGTCTTTCATTAAGAGTAAACTCCATCTTCCCAGTATCGACAGCTGCCTGATGGAGGGGCCGTGAGATGTGGCATGCACCAAACTGCCGAAAGCGAACACCCAGATACAGCCATACGTCAGGAATGATACCGGCCATGTATTTCCTTCTTTTTTTTCTGTGCTCTCTTTCCTTGTTGAGAAGAGACGGCTTCTAGGGATGAGATGTTAAATATGCCATTCCTGGCCTGTCTACTAACTAGGAAATGCTGGGATGTTAATGTACTTTAAGTGGGGAAGCTGGTTCTTGTTTATCCTTGCTCATTCCTGGCCTGGGATGGGACTAATTTAATCACAGGAATGTAGTACCATTGCCAGAAAGTCCCCCAAGCCAAATAAAACCTTTGCTTTCTTCCTGCCCCATCCTTCTGATCCTTCCCAAAGCACAAACATTTATCATGCTGTGAGGAAGAACTTTGGAAAGAAAAAAGCAGAGCATGTTTTGGCAGGTAGCATCAGTTTCTGCTGGCCCCAGCACTGCCTTTCCCCCTGCCCTGTCCAACCAAGGGCCCTCTCCATCAGCACAGCTTGCTCGAGCATCTTCCCTCCTTGTTCTGAGAGATGTTCCAGCCCCTCACAAACATATAATTATAGACATCAAAAAATAAACTGTTTTTATTCAGCACCTGATAAAATGGTGACTCGGGCATTTTCATTTTGCATTGGAAATGCAAGTTCTTGTGCATTCAGAGCGCTCACCAGCAGGCTGTCTGAATCTTAAAAGGAGCTGTGTCTGCCCACTGGAAAGGCAAAATGGTTACAAATGCAAAAGTATTTGCGGAGGCTTTCACAAGTAACGTCATTTGGCCATGTGATGAAGCACACCAAGGTCACTTACCTGTCTCTGCACTTACCCTTGCAATGTAGTTATCTCAGCAAGACCCAGACCAGCACCTGGCAGTGGGCTGTAGAGATTTTTATCTTCATATATTTATCCATTCCTGATAGTCAGGATAAATATCTTGCTCTTTATATCAGGCAGCCTGCAGTGGGTTTTGCCAGGCAGACCCCTGCTAAGGGAATCTATATTCTGCCAGCTATGCAGGAAAGCAAGGCAACTCGGTGTGTGCAGGGAAACAGCAAAAGTCGATACTCGCAGCCCCTTGCTGTACCCACTAGGCAGCACTCGTGCAGTACCATTGCCTTGGTAGAAGAGCATCTGCACTCCCGGGTGATCTTCTAGGCAGATGCCACATAAATGAGAAGAGCAGGAAGGAAAAGTCTTGGAGAAAGCCATGCCTGGCTTGTCCCTGCAGACAGCTTTATTAAGGCTTCTGGAGGATTTACTTAAGCCAAACTTCCACACAACCTGTAGAGCTTCATAGAGGACTGCCCACGTGCAGCTGCATGACCTTGTGATGCATTGGCAATCAGGTTAAACACACAGGACTGAATGAGAGGATGACCAGGCCAACCTGGCAACTAGGAGCTCTCTGGCCACTGGGACTGCAGGTTCAGCCCAGCACTTGAGACTAATAGTGGAGCAAAGACACCTGATCAGGTTTAGGATGGACCCTGTGAACAGGGTGATGACACCATGTTCCTAAAATAAAGATGTTTCTGTGCTGTGTCAGGAGATCGCTGGAAACAAGGTACTTGCTGAAAGACATAAATCTTTATAGCCAGCTTCAGTTGAGTTATTTTTAAGGTCAGGGCAGGCAATGCTATGAATGCCATCCCATTAGGGCTGGAGGAGTGTCAGCCAGCAAGATAGGCTCTCTGGAGCATGAGTCCCCTCTTCCTCCTGCCCACATGCCCCGTGCCATGCAAAGACAGTCCCTGGGCTGTGACAAGACTGAAAGGACAACAGGGGCAGCAACTGAAGCAGCCGTGCCCTATCTCCGCCAGGCTTTGTGAGGGAGGGCTTGAAAGTCCTCCCGGTAAGCTGGGTAGGTACAGCATGCCGTTTGATTTTGGTTTAGAATTAATTCAGCCAGAGTTGTAGGATAAATATTTGTATAGAACAGGTGCTGGGTTAAGAAAAGATGCAACAGATGTACAAATATGTTTTTGTCCATGCTTCTATCTGAAGGTCCCTGAGGACTTGACTCGATGATCCTTATGCATCCCTTCCAACTCAAAATATTCTATGACTTTGCTGGAATTAATTATTTCTTATACCCCTTCTGGACATGAGGCTTTTTTATGTTTTTATATAATTTGGGAATGCATCCATGAGGCAAAACCCAAGTCTATACTTGCTTCTGCTCCATCTTCTGACCAACCTGTGCCCAAACCCAGCACCTCCTGGCAGCTTTTCACAGGAATATACTGAACTGAACCCAAACTGGTGGCTAGTCTCTCTTTCTCCAAGCATTTACACTTGCATCAAATGCTGATGTAGCTGAGTAAACACGACCCCTCATGGGAAGGACTGTAACATCTCTGAACATGAGCCAAAATCCTTTAATCATAAAGAGATAATCCACTATGTAATTTGAGCCCAGCAGCCTACAGGGCATGGGGGATGCTTTCTGGCTACGCTCCCAAATATTCAAAAAGTTCCCTAGAAATTGCTGCCCTAGTGAATGAAACAGAGGGGACAGCCAGTAGAAGATGACATTTAGATTGGGGGTTTTATTTTTTCCCATGATAATGGAACTTGGTAAGTTAAAAAAAAAAAATCTTGCTTTGTTCTTTTTTTTTAGTCTGTTGGGGAAAAGTTGACATTTCTTGTGGAAAGAAGCATCTTTCCACGGGATATTTCCTACATCTAATTCTCCACTGACAAAATGTGGGTGTGTTTTTACCGATGAATGACATTTAGATTGGGGGTTTTATTTTTTCCCATGATAATGGAACTTGGTAAGTTAAAAAAAAAAAATCTTGCTTTGTTCTTTTTTTTTAGTCTGTTGGGGAAAAGTTGACATTTCTTGTGGAAAGAAGCATCTTTCCACGGGATATTTCCTACATCTAATTCTCCACTGACAAAATGTGGGTGTGTTTTTACCGATGAAAAGGTGCTTCACACATCACTCTCTGCCATGAAATGGCAGGTGAGCGTGTGTGTATTTGTGCATGTGTTCCCACTGCCCGTAGCGCCTGGGCTGAGCTCGCACCGGCCGTGTCGTTAAGCCCAGTAGCATTAGCAGAAATGTCTCCCCAGCTCGGGCGGGGGGGTATGTATTGGAGGGGCAGGAGCCCAGGGTGTCCGTCGTGCGGTCCACTCCAGGTTAATGGCACGCGGGTGATCCGTCACTGTGGCTCGTGTGACATGGAGCTGCAATAACGCTGTCGCTTTGGCTCTGGTGATCAAACACACAATTTCCTCTTGTTTCTGGGAAATTGGATGGGACTCGCAGTGTGTGATCCAGCAGCAGGTGGGAAGTCCCTGGTCCCTCTGCAGACATCTCAGGTGGGCCTGTCCTACATCGCAGGTCAAAGGAGGTTTCTGCCTTTTGCAGTGCTTAGAAGGAAATTTGCAGGCAGCCTTACAGGAAAACTACATTGCAGCAGGACAGCCATGTCCTTTGAAAGGTGTACGGGGCAGAGGAGAAATTTGCCAGTGGCCCAGTAGGAGGATATTTGTCAGACCTACAGTTCTTGGCAACCGTCTGGAGTCCCTTAAACCGCTGACAAGAGGCTGATAATGGGAGAAGGGATGGAGACTTGGGACGGTGCTGTGGTGGGGTAGGGCCTCCCTTGACCCTGTGCGTTGCTGCAGTCCCGTTAGGAGAGCAGGGCACGTTTGTCAGCAGGGACCCAAGGGCTACCTGGGAGTAATCGTGCCTCTTGGTGACAAGAGAGTCCTTGCTGTTCCCCTCTGTCAGAGGCTGGAGGCCTCAGAGTTGTGGTGGTCGTACTTCTCTCTGTTGAAGGCTTTTTGTGTTATGCTGCTTTGGGTGATCTTAGGTTAGCAGTGACCGTCTCCTTGGCGGCTCTGTCCCTGAGACCTAACCAGCCCCTCATGGTGCAGAGCTGGGACCTCCAGCCTATGACTCTGCATCACCTCTGTCCCCTCTTTGAGTGAGTCGCCTTTGTGAGCAATGTCTCATGATGATGCTGTCTCCTGGAGAGCTGAGTGTCCGTTAACAACCGCTGGACTCATTCCTTTTCCTATCTTTCCTGTAGTAGTAGTCCTTTTTTTTTTTT
Organism: Phaethon lepturus; assembly: GCF_000687285.1. Lineage (NCBI taxonomy): Eukaryota > Metazoa > Chordata > Aves > Phaethontiformes > Phaethontidae > Phaethon > Phaethon lepturus. The sequence continues at coordinate 17,530 of NW_010524114.1, forward strand.
TCCTTTCCTTTCCTTTAGGATATTTGCACTGAATTTGGGGATGTAAAGAGCAGAGATTTGCATAATTTTGCTTTAATCTAGCTAGGTCCAGCAGCAAATAGCAGTGTTGATGTGTTCATCACATGAGCACATGCCCAGAGCAGCCAGTGTGCTGCTCTAAGTTATGCTGCAGCTCAAGCATTTTTTTTCCTGATGTTTTTTATTATCCAGGATAAATAGGTTCTAGTTAGATGTGCCTACCAATAGCTCAAATACACCTTAAGTTCAGTTCACGTCACTAACTTTCCACCTCTGACCCATCCTCCGTGGGAGTTTCCAGTTAAACTTATATCCCATAAGAAGCACCAGGATTATTCTTGTCTTGGACCATAGCTAGTGTTCTTCCAGTTAGTGTGATCATCCTTAGCATAGAAAAATTTTGAGCAACCAGCTATTTTCATCCAAACTCTCGACGTGACCAGCTTCTACCACTTGAAGGGAATGTCAGATATTTTCACTTTGACAGAAAAGCGTGGCCAAATTCTTTTCTAAAAAATATTCTTAACTTTGTGGCTACTGTTTCTTCTGTACTGGATTTCAATGTCTACTTATTCTTGAAAATACAAGTGACACATATCCAAGTCTGCTACATAGTTTTTAAAACTATAACCTAGTTTAGATGCATGTATGTGCCTTTTATTTTAACGATAACCTTCAGCAAGCCTGAAATTAGCGATATGGACTGATAGCTATTCCTGGAGGCGTCCACAGCCTTAAAATATCAGCCCAGGTTTCTGTCTTTTATTTACTTGGTTTTTGTCTGTACTGCAATATTCATAAAGTGAAGCAAAATAAGGAACTGAAAAGAGCGTTTTTATGTAATTTGTGATACCTGCTAAAATGCATTGCATGCTTATCTGAATGAATCAGTTGTGCACAATTCTGTGCTCTTTCTGCTTTTTCTGACACTCTGCAAATATCTACATAATCAGCGCAGGGAACCAAAGTGAGTACAATATGGGGAGCAGAGATGCAGGTGGGGAATATCTGCTCACAGCAGGAGGGAGGAGCCCATCGAGCCGGTTTTGAAGAATGCCCTGTCAGAGTCTGACTGAACTTGAGCGTGTCCTGGTACATTTCCATAACGAAGCAAGAAGTGCCGTGGCGAGGCAGGCTGACCGGACCCTGCCGACGCTCGCT
>NW_010524114.1:18719-19054 GCF_000687285.1 Phaethon lepturus
CCCCGCCCCTCCCGTCTGCAAACTGGGTCGGATCAGGGTGGGAGCAGCCGCGGCTTTAAAACGTTCCTTGCCGTACGCATAGGGCTACTCGTGCTCACCAGCCTAACCTGCAGCTGCGCGTGACAGACAAAATCCGAGGCTAAAAGGCGCCCGTGCCGGGCTGAACGTGGGATCCTTTGCTGTCTGCTCTCCAAAACACTCGCCACGCTTTTTGCCTCCGTAGTTTCCAGTTTTTCATCACCTGCAAGTCACTGGTGTTTTCTAAAGGCTGGAAAGGAAAAAAAAAAACCCAAAACAACCCAACCACCTTCTGACTGCTGTCTGTGCCGTGGCTG
>NW_010524114.1:19291-19546 GCF_000687285.1 Phaethon lepturus
TTCCATGAATATAAGCTTAATTAAGAGGCAAACTCACTGCCTGCTCTGCAGCATGGGTATCGAGGCTACTTTCAGACAGGTATTTGCTTTGCTGAGTGCTTATGCTTTTCAAAAAAAAAAAAAAAAAGGGTCTGAAAGTGCTGGTGAAAGTGCTGGTGTTTGTGCAGCTGTGCTTCAAACCCCAGGCATCAGGTGCTGGCAGAGCTGCCGGCTTCATTAAGCTAATTTTGGCCCAGGCCCTTCCTTCCTTCTCCG
>NW_010524114.1:19814-20411 GCF_000687285.1 Phaethon lepturus
GGCGCCCGGGCCGCGGGGCTTCGGGGAGCGGCGGGTGGGTGGGAGCTGGAGCGGGTTTGCCCTCTGCCCCTACAGCCACTGGGGCTGGGGCGGGGGCTGCTGCCATCACCTACAAAGCCCAGCACGGGGCTGGGGAAGGTGAGCTCCTAAGAGCACGTTTTGCTGCTTAAACAAGTACCTTGGCTTCTAAAGACGCAAAGAAATCTGTCGCTCCTTTTTGAACGCTCACCCCTGTGGGAAAGGTGCGCAGGTTTGGAACCCCTCGTCAGCCCATCCCTAAGCCTCGGCCTCTCGATCGGTGGCCAAATCCCCGGCGGAGCTGGCAGCGCTGCGGCAGCCCTGGCAGGGATAAATGGGCCATGCACTCGGCAGCGCGTTGGTGGCACGGCGGCAGGGACAGATTAACCCTCTTTTGCAGAACCGGTGCAGCGATGGCAGCTGGCAGGCGGCTGAGACCCCCCCCCTCCCTGGGGGGAGACAGCTTGAAAATGGGCACGTGGCTCGGGGAGCTCCAAATACCCGTGCTTAAACAGAAGTCGCTTAACATCTCTGCCAAGCCCAGCCTGTTTTCTTTCTCTCCACTGTTCTCTCTGCACC
>NW_010524114.1:20503-20886 GCF_000687285.1 Phaethon lepturus
AGTTTGTGATGCATGTGACATCTTTAGCAAAAATGAACATTTCTGCTGCAGCATTATCAGTTTTCTGTGTCCCAGAAGGAGATAATGAATGGGGATTTCAGCTCACAGCCCCAGGATCTCTCACTAGGGAGTTCAGGGAACACCTGCAGAAATGCACATCTGTGCCCTGATCACGGAGCCGTGCTCTTGTGCCTAGCAGGTTTCCAGCCTTTTCATTCATTAAAGATGATCCAGGATGAGGACAATTAATTATTCACTAAGAGTCGTTTTGAATTTTCGCTGGCTGTGAGAAGGCGCCTGTGGGACCACAGGAAAACAAGCATGGCGGCGAGACACAGGCTTGCTGCATGCCGGCACGGCCGGGCAGAGCCCCCCCCGGGCCC
>NW_010524114.1:20924-24327 GCF_000687285.1 Phaethon lepturus
CCCCCCGGAGACCCTGCCAGACCGGCAGCTCCTGCCAGGCCAGTACCCCACTCCCCAAGGGGCGGGCGGGCACTGGGGGGCTGAAGCACCGTACCAGCCTGCCATGATCTTGCAGAGGTGATGACAGCAGAACATGAACCCTCCAGGGACCCCAGGAGCCTACTTGGGTTGCTGTGCTGTATTGCAAAAAACAAAGCTGTCCCAGACCCACGTCTTTGCAGCTCTGTAGACACACGGAGGAACCGGGGGCTTATTGCACTGCAAGACACATTTTTCCCTGCTGTGAGACAGAAACCACCAGCTCAGGTCCTGTAAGATGAGAGGAGGGGAGGGAAACCCACAGCCAGCTTGTACTAAAGGACGTGATAAAGATACCACTCTGGTTCATACCTGAATGAGTTTTAGGCAAGCTGGCTTGTGTGCTGTCCCCGGTTCAGCTGCTGAGGGTGATACCAGCCCGTGAGGCTATGCTGAGCTGCAGACTGCGTGCCAGGGCTGTCACCGGCACCTTGGCAAGCCCGCGGTAGCTCGTGGCACTGTGTCTGCCTGCACCAGACTCAACAGCATGAGACACGTATGTGGGGCTCGGCTTGCTCCTGGCAGCCCCTCTGTAAGTCCAGGGTGACTCCCCAGATTTCAGCTTAAGTAGGAGTGGGTGGCATTTGCGCCTCTTTTGCTTTTGGTGGGGCTTCATGTGCCTGAGCCAGGGTCCTGCTCCAGCAAAAGTGGCTGCGCTTACTGCTGTTCACATTGGTGTAACAGGCATTGGCTGGGAAGTCTTTGGAATTACTTAGCACCAAGAAAACTGGAAGAATCTTGTAAAATGAGACTATCTCATAGAACCCCTAATTACTTTTTCTAGCATAAAGCTAACAAGGTAGAGCACTAGCTGTGTTCTTTTCAGGTCATTTTATTCCAAATAGAGTTAATGATCTTATACCTGTGCTGTGGCCAGGGCTGTGCTGCAGGTCCACAGGAGGATGTTCTGGCTGTTCTTATACCTTGTTCAAAACAAAATCTACTGGAAAAGTTGCTAAGGGGAGAGCTCAGTGTTGGCCCACTGAGACTTTGCAGCATCCTGTGTGTACTTATCATTTGCTGTGATCAATGGCACTGCAAAGGCTGTGTCCCAGGGTAGAAAATGCCTAATTGTATAAACAGGCTATACTGGAAAGGAAAATGGTACCCAGGAGAGAAAGCAGCGGTGCGTTAGAAAAAATGGCCTCTATCAGTATGATTTTGTTGGGCAAGGTAACCTCAAAGATTTATTTAAATAGGCCAGAGATGTGACTGACTGTTACATTCTCACTTTGTAATACATTTGTCAGTCAGAGAGCAGCTAGCAGTAAAGCTAAGTTCATTTAAACCATGGCTCTGCAGTACTTGTTCTGTGGTGAGCTAAAGCAATAGCCAACACATTTCTCTGTGTAGGAGAAATGGGTATTCAGACAGGAATAGCTGCATTTGTGTCTTTTTTCTCTTCATTTTCTGCAAATTTTGAAGATCTCCTGAAGAACAAACATTGAATAGATCTGTTTCCTGAAAAAAAAAACTTAGAAGATTTGCCCCTGTGATCTCTTCTCAGTTCTTGCTGCGGAGTTAGGATGTGGGACCAAGAGGACCATGGAAATTTCCTTTTCCCAGGCAAGCAACTACACAGCACAAACCCATTTTATTCCGTTAAAATGGAATATAGTGCTTGACATTAATGCTGCGGTAAAAAGCTGTATGCAGTCTCCCTCCTACGTTAATTTCCTATTTTATAGGACAAATTACAAACATTGGGCTTGCATGACTGGCAGAGCAAGAACTGCTCAAGGCAACATAAACAAATAGCTATGAATAACAGAGCGAGCGGGGACTTTCACAACTTGCAGACAAATGAACAAGCAATACAGCTAAGGCCAAGCTAGTTAGCTAATATTTCTTCATTGTAATCTGTGCACCTACATTACCCTGCAGATTGTAATATCTGGAGCTGATGTGGTAGTACATCTGTGTGAGTCGTGTCCCTTAGTGCTCGGCGGTATACCCAGAAGCACTCTCCCGATTTTGCTGGAGGTATATTAAGACAGCTAAAGTGCAGAATCTAAGCTTCCCAGCTCCTGCCATTTGTATAGGATGACTATGCTAAAATGGATGGTAAAGGGGCAAAAGCTGCCTCCCTTTTTGTAAATTTTGTGTGTGAAACAGCTGCTGGCGCGGATTTGGGCAGCTGCCTCCTGCTTCTGAGCGAGTCCTGGCTTACAGGCACCAGGACCAGGCAGGAGGGAAGGACTGTGTAAGAAACTGTTGCGTACCCCTTAGGGGATAGGAAAAAGCACTGAAACCCACGTGGTTCCTCCGATTAGCTGAAAAACAAGGTCAAGGTGTTTAACGACGCCCACTCCAAGGCTCTGGTCATCTTCTGACTTGGCTGCCTATGGCTTGCTCGAAAGCCCCCATCTCCTCCGCTGTGCTGTCCCCTGGCCGGTCTGGCAGGGACGTTGCAAGGTGTTGCTCTGCACTGTTAAACAGGTGATTTGTTCCACCCTGTTGCTGGTTGCATTTTCAGCGGAGAGTGAAGGTGACCTTGGTACATACTCAGTTTTCTGGAATCTGTAAAGCAGAGCAAGATCTGTGGAGGCAAGTAGGCATTTCCAGTGTCGGTTATAGACCTTTGCATTTAGCAGCAAGCAATTCTAGCTTAGAATTTGCACTCAGATTTGCTAGGTACGGAGCACAAGGGCTGCGTGCTGTGAAGGGCAGAGGCAGTTTAACTTGGTGCTGGGAGAACAACAGATCTGGGGTTTTGTGCAGTGCCAAAAAGTTTGGAGGGAAAGAATGAGATTTGAAACACTTCGTCCAAAACTCCAACAGAAAGAAGCACGCTTGGTTTCTAACTTGTTAAAAATACTTCAAGCACCTTGAATAAGAGACTAGGCAAGCGTTTGACTTGCAGAGAAAACCATTTTCCTCGCTTTTAGTTCTTTCAAGTTATTTTCAAACTAGCACTGTAAAACGGTACAAATTCACCAAATATTCTGGTCAAACCACATGCAGATGTCTTTTGTTAAACGTGGAGATGATGAGACAGATCGTTTTATTGACGATTATCTGCTTCTGTTGCAGAGCTGCCGAGAGCGCAAAGGCTCAGGAGCCGCTCGCTGGACGAGGGGAAAAGCCCTGCTAAGAGCAGCGCAAAGCTGTAACGCTTCAAAGGGGGCAAGCAGTGGCCCCGGGCAGGCAGAGGAGCCATGGTCTTGCTGCAGAAACTCTTGCCTTAGCAAAGGTGCTGGGATTGATGGGTTCACCTGGGCAAGGCCTCTGTGGGTTGCAGATGGGTGGCAGGACGGTGCCGTGGGTGGGATGGTGCGTGTGCGTGTCCCCGTGAGCAGCAGGTGGCGGTGCTGTCGCGGGGAGA
>NW_010524115.1:0-7985 GCF_000687285.1 Phaethon lepturus
AGCCCCTGAGCCACGTGTTGATCAGGTGTGCGAATGTATGTTGATCAGGTGTGCGAATGTATGAAATTGTATTTTTTTCACTTTTAAAGGGCAGTCAGAGTTTGATTGGTTGTCTGCTTCTATACGTACAGCACTTGCCAGTAAAACCTCTCCTGTGATGTCAACTGTCTGTCCTGTTTTAATGAAAAAACCTCTGACGAGACTTGAAATGAGGAACTGCTGTCCTGAGTGAAATGACTCGCTGTATTTAATTTTTTTTATTGTCAGATTAGACCTCGGCCTACGGATTGGAAAATTTCACGTCTGCTTAGCAATTGCTTAAACATTTAATCTATGGTGTGACTAAATGCATTCCTGACAGGAGTACAAATTGCTAATGATGTGGTTAGTCGTCTCTGTCAGTAGAATCACTCAGTAGATTGTCTTGGAGGAGACTTGATGAAATCATTCTGATAAGCGTACTGTATTAGTTATTATCCTTTCTGATTTAATATGTTGCTTTTCTGATTTTCTTTTGTCATAGCAACTCTGAAAGCAGTATTGTAGACTGACATGAGGTGATTTTAACTGTTCTGTGGTAGCAATTCACAGCTGTTGCTTTCAGTGTATCTACCTGATGGGTTGAGTACAGGTATGACTTTTGCAATGAACATTTGAAAGCATTGAGCTATTTAATGCAAAAATAGCTCAAAAGAATTGAACTTGGTGAGTTAAATTCGCATTTTCCTGCCAGGCAATAATAAGAAATGCTCATCCAAAAATACTACATTGCATAGTGTCTTTGACATTTGCATGTATCTTTCCAGTAGCCTTGGCATGTGGAATAATTCCAATAATCTGGAAATAAGATACTGCTTAATAAATAAGCAGCACTTAGTGTCAATGTGAATGATTAGAAGCAGACTATAGCAAACTATGACCAGGTTAGTGCAGCACTTCATGTATATTTTGAATTAGTTCCCTGGTACCTTTGTCAAGAAATGTTTCAGGAAAGATAAAGGGTCAGCATGTCTACAGTATGATGATCTGTTCTATCCCAGATTTTTGATTTCTGATTAGGCAGAGCCACTGGACAAATGCACGTCTCACAGTGCATGCTTTATTGACTGTAGAGCAACTGGGTGCCTAGCTCTGAATTAGGCATCTAAAAGTAGCAATATTAAGATTGGACAAGATGGTCCTATGGTCCCTAAGTATGTGCTCTTCTTTTTCTGGCTAAATCGATAGGTCGAGGCCTGGCGTTTGATCTGCGGAGGTGAGGACTAAGCGCAAAATGGCACCAGGATTTTAGTGATGCATTGACTTTATTCTTCTGCCTCAGTTCCTCACCTGTAATGGAAATACTAGTACCCCCTTCAGCTTTTTTGTCTGTACTGTACATAATTTAACCTTGTGTGAGTTCTCTGCAGCATGTCTTTGGACTGCAGTTTCACAGTGACCTTCCCCCTTCTTACCAGTCGCACAGGTATCCCTGTTCTGGGTTTGATCTGGTAGGGTTCTATCTGCCTGAATTTAGAATGGCTGCATTACTCGTGGCTGATCAGGTCAGCCTCAAGACTTGAATATTATATGCAGTGGTTGTGCCCACATAACGGGAGAAAAAACAAGTAGGAAGCTGCTTTTATCCCTTTTTCAGTTGCCTGGAGCTCATGTTAAGAGCTAGAGAATGGCAAGATACTGAATCTGAAACTAATTACTGCTTTGGGACTGAATGTTACTTGTCCTGGGCATTGAGCCAATGTAATTTTCGGAATAAGTCTGTGTTTAGGACAAGAACAAAACATTTCTATATGATTTTGATTTAAAAGTAAATATATAAAACTTTTCTGCGGCTGTTTAGAGCTCTTCACATATTCAGAGTAATATGGTAAATCATAATGAAGATGGATGGCAGTGGTTTAGATCATTATAAATTCACAGCAAATAGCAAGATACCAATATACTGCTTTTTATCACTCTGGAAATGGTACCTCCTACAGTGGCAATTTTGCACCATTTTCAGTTGTTACAAGGTGCTTCTCCAAGATCAGCACTTAATGATTCTGAGCTGACTCTTCTGAGAACGAGTATCAATTAAAGAACTCAATCAAAGACTGAGAATAAATGTCAATTAAAAATCTCCAATTGTTTTTGTCTAAGTTTAGTGTATCTTTTTCCCTCTTCTTGCTCCTTTTTCTTTGCCTGGGTATATAGGACGTGAGTGTGAGTTCAGGGGGTTTTGAGGATGGACAAAATAACCTGGCAGTCACAGGTTTTTAGGGTTCAGAAGCTATAGTGTCTGGAGTCTGGGCAAGAATTATGTGGCTAAGTGGTTATATGTTGAGCAAGTTACGCTGTACGCATGCTGCCGTAAGACTTTAAGGAGAGTGAGCCTCCTGGGCTTAGGGACAGCACTACAACCGGGCAATGCAAGTGCTCGGTGGCTCAGGCCTGTGTATATACGTGCACGCGTGCTGTAGCTGGATGTGTTTATGGGCTTTTCCATACATGCACAGATGTAGAGTTTCAGTGATGAGAGAGGTTTTTAATTTAATGTCAGTCACTTCTCAGTTTTAGGTGGCGATCTGCATGTAGTACTGATTTTAACACCGTGTCTTGGTAGCATGGTAATTTGGTTGCCATGTGAATACAAATCTGCAGGGGAAAAATTGAAAACCTATTATTGTAGTTTACCAACTGTCCTGTGGTGTTCCTCAGAAAGACAGCAAATTGTATTTTTTACATATTAAAAAAGGAGCTGCTGCCCTTGAAGTCACAGATGTACCTTTAGAAGTGTTTTATAATACACTTGCACTAAATTTTCTGAGAAATGAGAACAGATTCTTTTTCTGTTTGTGTTTCATGGATTACCTATTAGCTGTTTGTTAAATACTTTGTCACACGGGGAAACAAAAGGAAAAAGAAGATTCTGGGAAGGTGCAATTTTCACTGGCGTTTATTAAAATCATTTCTGTGAGGGAATGAGGAAGGGTAAGCTCAACCTGCTCTGCTGGGCTGGCGTGAGGGCTCCTCAGAGCTGGAGTCACTATTATGAAGTTACTTTTTTCCAGATGAAGAGTTGAGCTCAAGCTCCTGTGCCCCGATTTGCAGAACATACCGCATCCTTAAGGTCATTCTGTTTGTTAATGATTCGCGTGGCGATAGTGTCTGTGTTTTGAGGAATGGTGAAATGCATACACCTCGGTGCAAAGCTGCAGAGAATGCTTCAAGCTAAGGTTCAAGTTTATAATGTCAGCTCAACTGTGATATGATGATGACGATTGTGCTGCTGACTTTGTATTGAGCTGTGTCTTCAAATAGAAGGTTAACCCAGCGTTTCTGCTGACTCTGGTATTGTGTTTGACTTGGTGACAAATAATTCCTTGCCAGCTGCTAATCTCTGCGTTAAGTTTGTGGCAATGGTGGACATGATCACAGCCAGCCTCACTTGGGGCATTGATGCCTTGAGGCCTTTTTTGGTGGAGAGCAAGGTGGTACTGCTTGAATGTTTTGAAATGACAAGATAATTCGGTGTGGCAACAGCGGGCGTCATTTGTGTAGGTCTGTATTGATACTGTGTTTGTATCTGTCAAAGATTTCACATGTATCATGTTAAATAAGTATCATAATGAGTGATAAGTGAATCATGAAGTAATATTTTCTGATACATTTATAGGCAGAAAAATAAGATTTTTTAAAAATTATAATTATTTTTTTTTAAAAGTCTTTCACGACTGTTTATATTTCATTCTTTCTACCTTTGGATCGAATAAGGCAGAGTAAATTAGTTGTAAAGTGGTGTCTATGTTAAGTAAAGGTGCATCAGGGAAAAAGCGTTCGTGGTGCTCAGTGTCACTGGGGTATTAGAGAAACACATAACTTTCAGTTTGAGGTTAATAGGACGGCAGCTTTGTTCCTTTTGTTGCTACACGTGCCGTAAGTGGGGCACGAGTGACGCTGACAAAAGCAGGCAGTAGCTCGGGTGTTAATAAAACCCAGTGGAAACAGATGGCGAAGCAGCCCAGGAGGTGACATTCTGCTGCCCTACGTAGAAATGCGCTTGGAAGGGAGCGACGCCAGCCCGCCTTTCTGATGGGATCCGTACAGTCCCGTCTAGCGTGCGTTAGCTGGCTCTGTGCCGTCTGACGGAAGAAGGGTATTAAGGGAGAAGGTGGAACTGGGAGCTTGAGTACCACGTTCTCAAGTGCCAAAGCGCGGTGTTTTGTAACACAACGCAGAGGTCGGCAGCGAGAAAATGAGCAATGATGGGAGATGCGCAGCAAAGTGCGGAAGTGCAAAGCAAGATGCTCTTTTAAAAGCGTGCACTGCAGTTCCTCTTTCTGCCTTGCATTACTTGAGGGCAACCATTTCACATAAGATTATTGAAAAAAAGGGTTTGTGTATATTATTGCTTATATTACTTACAATATTCAGAATAGACCATGCTTCTGCAAAACTGATGGCAGGCCTCGCCCCAGCTTCGTATTCCAACAGCAGAACTGAAACGTTGTGTTTATGTTTCCTTGCCTGTTTGTGAGAAGGATCAGACCAGCTTCGCTTGGCTTCAGCTTCGTTTCCCTGACAGCGTGGCCATCCAGATGAGCTGAGGCAGGGGGTTGTTCGCAGACCTGAGGCCTCTGAGGGTGGCTGCCGGGTCCGCTGGGTCTTGCTCTGGCTACCTGACTCAGCTGGGCCGAAACCTGCTTCCTCCTCCATGCCGAGGAGTCAGAAGCAATGCGAGCTCTTACGGGTGTTGGACTCGCAGGGCTCCGCTTGCTGTCCCAATGTAATTTTTTCACTCTAAAAATCTGCTTATACTCTCAGTATAATGAAAATGGGGGTTTAGAATGAATTTTTGTCTGCAAAAACCAGTAATATCATAGGGAATGTTGTCCCTCATCTCTGGAGTCAGTTTGTCTGTATTCTGGCACATGCCCACTTTATATCCCCGGATATCCTGCATGTGAGCAAGTTTTGGGTCCAGTTGTGATTCTTGGGCTACATTCTGTTGCACGCTTCATAAAAAAGCATTTAATTCTCTTTAAAACATTGGCGGGGGGGCTTTCTGGGAGGACTGTTCTCAACTGAGTATTTGTCAGCGTCCCTTGTGCCGTACCGTGCCTTGAGCACGCGGGCAGGAGGGAAGCGAGGCGTGCTCACGTGCGTGCTTGTCATTACTCTTGCTGATTTTAACGGGAAGCGCTTTTTGCTGGAAAATCTTAAAGGTACCATATTTGAAAAGTTGCTTCTCTTTGCTGACCTTAGATTTCCATCTGCGTAAGTGAAAGGGAAATGACATTCTTAATATCAAGGTATTTTGACATAAAGAACTGGCTTTTAGAGTAGACCGTGTTCTGCATTCCGCTATTGTATTTTATTTTATTTACACTTCAAGTGTGTTTCGGATACTGCAATGAAGAATCATGATTTGTGTTACACTCAAAAGCTGAGGAAGCAGTATTTGAGTGAGATGTAAATACATATTTGCACAGCCACATACTTTACATTAGGCCCTTTTTACAGTACACAGTTTGTTTAAATTTAAAGTAGGAATGCTCTAGAGTTAATAAAAGCACGAAATTGTTGGCCTCTAAGTACATGCTGAATTCTTCATGTAAGGTGGGGAAATTGTCTTTTCCTCTCTGTTTTTCCAGGAGTGGGGAGTGGAATGGATATATGTTTGCGTTTTTTTTTCTTATCGTCTGCTAACTTATGTATCAATAAAACTTTTAAGCTTCATATTGGTTACAGTTAAAGCAAAAACTAATAAATGCAATACGGGAGTATATGAAAGGCATTTATGAGATGAACTTGAGAGGGAAATGATTTATTAATTAGTATCTTTTCTGTTCCAATTACAAGGAGATGTTAAAAAAGAGACTTACATACCACACTGCATCAGGTGATCTAATTTGCTCTTGAGATGTGTCTACAGACTGCTCTGAAAGGGAACACAAATCCTGAAACATGGTAAAAAAATAAAAGTCCTGGGTACAAACCTTGTTCAGCCTTGTTCTGTAAAAAGCTGTATGTGTGATTTTCCTTGTAGAAGAGGAAAAAAAAATACAGCTGTGTCTGTGAGAACTACTCTGTGTTGTAACTTGACTGACTGGTGAGGAATAACGGTACAGAAACGAGCATTATTTGCCACAGAGGACTCCTTTTATCGCTGAACTATCTCTGTGTCTCCCTCGAAGACCGAGATCAGAGCAGAGCCTGGAACAGAGTCACTGTGTAATTGGGGCTTGCTGAGAAATGTCGTGCCTGTCGTTTGCTTGGAATGGTACGCAGAGAATACCATAGCTCCAGGGTAGCAAAGATCATATCCAAGTTTTTCCAGCAGCCTAGCCAAACCTGAAGGAGTTTACCCTTCCAGCCAAGTGCCTCCTGAAAGCCTTCCAATTTCCAACTTTCTTTTCTTTTCGTAATCACTGTTAAAAAGCATTGGAATGTCATCATTAACATCTGTTCTTACAAGAATACTATAGGCAGTAACACAGCTGAGAGGCATTTTCATTTGGGGTAGGTTAGTTGCTGCTCACAGAAGACATGAAGTACCCTAAAAAGGCACAGACAAATCTTGTGGTCTGATACTGGTAACTCTTCATGCTGTGATCGTGAGATGTTTGAATGGCATGAGCTGAAACTTCTAGTAGTGGATCTCGCATCTTGGAAGCTTTAGTGCAGATGCAGTTATTGTTATTACCCAATGAAATCAACCTATACAATTCAGTCTTATTTTGGCTTGAAAGCTATAAAAACTTCTGAACAGAAAGCATCCCAGTGCTTTGTTTATTTATTCATCCCATTGAATTATTTTAGTCCCGGTGCTTGGCACATCCCACGTTTTAAAGACATTAATGTACAGGAGTCTCAAATGGAAACTTTAGTACTATATTTAGTCATATGATTTTCCAAATGTATGATTGTATCATGCCTCCTTTGCATAAATCACAGTGATTTAAAATAAAGTTTAAGAAAATGGATGATAATGATGAGAAGTTGCTTTCTTCAGGCTTGTTTCTTTGTGGTCTCCTCTTTTTTAAATTAATCTTTGATTATTTTTTTTTGCTTTGTTTGACTAGAGACAAGTGAGGGACATCCTCTTGGCTGAGGTACCCATTTAACTCTTACCAACTCCTGAGGGAATTATGATAACATAATAATGTTTAAGGGAATACTTGCATTACTGTACATTTAAATGGCTAATTGCTGTTAATAGAGGGGAGCAGCCCACCAGAGTAAAAGAGACACAGAAAGACATAAGGTGCAATGAGACCTTTGAAATTTATTTCAGCAGTTTTTTCTACATGCAGTGTTGGGGAAACTTCTCTCCTGGTCTGTTCCTGGAGAACACTGTATGTGTTTCTCTTCCCACAGAGGATATCAGCTTGTCCGCAGGGGCTGGTACACTGAGAGCTGGCGGAGCCACTTCACCCTTTCTGCCAGCCAGAGAGAGAACGTCTCGGGCTCTGCTGGTCCCACGGAGGTGGCGCAGGCGAGGGAGGCACAGCCCTGCTGGTCCCCACCCACATCAGGGCCACCAAAAGCCCTGCCCTTGATGTCTCCATGAAAGCCTTTCCCTTCCCTCAGGTCACCTGTGCTTCCCTTCCCCTCTGCTCCCGCGGCGAGTGTTTTCTTTTCCCTTTTGACAGGCTTCCTGGAAACCTGTAGGGCTTAATCAAATGTTGCTTATTGCTTGCATTCTTTTAATTTCTTGATAAGCAACTTTGTGATTTTTTTTTTTTGTTTTCCACCCACCAGGCCATATCGGGCAGTTGCTCCGTAATCTCAGGTTGTGAGTGGAGAAAGGATAGCAAAGAGGTTGAGTGGTTTGTGTAGTGCCCAGTCAGCTGCAGTTTCCTCTGTGGCATGCCCTGGTAAAAAAAAAAAAAAAAAAAAAAAAAATCTTCTGGGATGAAGCAACATGGATTGATTTAATTTTTAAGCATATGATAGGTCATTTAAACTACTATGTGACACTATCTCTTTCCCCAATGATAGTG
>NW_010524115.1:8010-46174 GCF_000687285.1 Phaethon lepturus
GGTAGCCTGTGGTCCCAGGGGTAACGGGAAGGAAGGAAAGTAGTTTCACCAGATTATTTCAGAACCGTTTAAGTCTAAAACAAGTGTTTTACTCAGTTTAGACTTTAGTTCGTTACTGAATCAGCATCAGAGCTTTGGCAGTGCAAACTTGGCCAACTTTCAGTGTTCAAAAGGAAGGAAATAACATCTTATTTTTCTGATAGAATAAACACATTTTCAGACCTGCTCCCTGTGCTGCAGCCCACGTGCACTGTTATAAAAGCAGCAACTGTGTTGGTTTTTCCTGTTTGTGTCACGGCAGAAGCTTTGATGTGTGTTGCTCAGAAGTTAGTTGCTACAGCACCCATCCTTCATCCTCTTGTGGTGCGTGTTTCTATCTCAATAGACTTACGAGTTGAAGAAACTTTTTTTTTTTTTTGGTTAAAATTTTGCCATGAAGGATTTATCCCCATCCTTTTCTGTTTTTTGTCTTGCATAATGTATTCTGACCTCAAGGCTTAAAACATAGCTTCTGAAGAACTGTAGCAGAGTTTGGTGCAATTTTAGAAAGTTTACAGATGTGCCACTGGGATTTGCTGAAGTTTTGTGCTTAATAATTTAAATATTGCTATTTCTGAAGGTTTTGTAGAACTTAGGCTAGAGGCTCTTGGGATCATCTGATCTGACCTGCATATGAATCACAAGCCAGTAACTTGCATGTAGTTATTCTTAAATTGAGCCTAAATACTCATGCTGGACTAAAGCCTAAAGATGTTTGACCAAAGCAATCTTCTAGAAAGGGAACAACATCAAAATAAGTTGAGTTCCTTGGGTGTGGAGCTTCGTTCCCTAATTATCCTCCTTTTTTTTAATCCAAGTTCATAATGAAGATCTTTCTGCTTTCATTTTCCACTGGTTTTGTTATGCTGTGTGCTAGATTTGAGAAAGCTTTCAGTACTTTTTCTTCTCTCCCATGAAGGTAAATGTGAACTGCAGATGCCTCCTGGTTTTTCTTTTTCATCAGCTAAACAGTTTGTATTCAGACCCTCATTTGAAGGCATTTTCTGCAATCCTCCAGTTATTCTTGTAGCTCTCTTCTACCCTCATCTGAACTTTATTCTTATCCTTTTAAAAAGTGCAAACTGAGGCTGTAGTCATTCTTTTTGGTCTCAGTAACGCTTTTTAAGATCTTGTTTTGAGATTTAAAATCTTGCCTCGGCTCTAGCCCGAGTCCAAAACTGAACTGTTTTATAGTTTGCTTCTTTTTATGGCCATATTTGAATGCAACTAGTGTGGATTTAGGAGCTAAGTTTCACAGTGTACAGGGTGAATCTCATTGTGAGATTCTGGTGGTTGTCTTAAACTTCAGCGCAGTTATGTACCAAATTGTTATATGCAAAATCTTTTTCTTGGAGAGAGAGTGAATTTATGACGACGTGATGAATCAGAATGCCCACTATAAATAACAGTTATTTTGGCAAGCTAATAAGTAAAGAAGAGAATGCAATACTAAGTATATTTGCATGTGTTTGTAACTCTGGTCTTGCCCAAACCCTACAAAATTGTGCGAATTCTGTTAGGCACATGATCTCTTAGCTGAAGTGTACTTGGGGCTGACTTTGCTTTGGCTAACCAAAACTTAGATTTGATTTAAATATACATCTATATAGATCTATACATGTGTATGTATACATGTATTTAGAGACACACACCTTTGGTTCCTAGTCTTGAGAAGACAAACCTCCTGAAATTTTCATGGGGCATCGCACTGGTCAGGTCTTTACAGAATGGGAGGTATATTTTGCATAACTTAACAGTCCTTTGGAACCAAAAAAAAAAAGAAAACCTGGTATTTGTACTATGAAAAGATGTAGGAAAATATTCCCCATCTGTTTATCTGTAAACAACATCTGCAGTGAAAGATTTTTGATTTGGAATGTGTATGGGACAGCGACTTTTTCTTAGAAGCTGTTTTTGGAGTACAGGGTAACTGTTGGAAGAGGTACTCACTTTAAATCTTTCCTTTTTAAGGCTCTGATGAGTCACGGAGCAGACTGCTAGCAATGGAGAAAATTTTTCTGTAGATTTCAATAAGTGTAATTCTGGCTCTCATTTTCTTCTCTTTGGAATAGTAGCGTATTGCTTGTGTAGTTTAAATCTCTTTTTATCTTCTATTATTACAAATTATTACCCATTACAAAATGGGTAAACCTTTCTTATTGTGGCTCTTTTTTGTGGTATTTTTCAGATACTGAAAAGAACTACTGATAACACTAAAGCAGTGTGAATATATTCTTTTCTTTAGGATGGAAGTAACCTTTTGATGGATAAAAAGTTATCACCTGTGGTGATGAGTTACTAGCTTCAGATATGTGTCTGTCATTTGATCTCTTTCTTCTGTTAACACAGTTTCTAATGACAGTTTTGTAAGAATTTGTTGCTGGATCCAAAAAAGGCATTTATTTTCAAGTTGTGCAATAAATTAAGATGTCTAAGATCAACCAGAGACTGAAATCTTACTCACGTGTTGTGAAACTTCATCCGTTCTAATGCTCCTGTACACCAGCAGTGGTGGCATGGAGTGGTGTGGTCCCACATTCCCGTTTGCCTAATGCTTTTTGCTGGAGGAGCTGGGAGTGTTGGAGTTGCGTGTACACACCAAACAGCGCTTTCTTCTGCATGCAAGCCCGTGAGACCTGTGCTGTTCCTCAAAGGGAGGTGGGGAGCCAGCCTCTCTCAGCAGCACTTGTCTTCTTCTGGCCACCTTGTGCTGGGTAACCCGTCCTGGCAGGCTTCGTTGCTTCTCATACCCATGTTCTCCTCCTCTGGTTTTTGTGCAGGCAGTTTGAGGAAGACAGGTGGATGTGTTTGATGGCTGCCGTTGCTGAGGAGGATGTGAGAGAAGGGGTGTGGAGAGAAGAGGATACGTGGTGCTTTGTGGGGTTCAGTGGTGGGAAGGAGCCACGGCCACTGCCTGGCAGTGGGTAGCTGCCTCTCCCGAGATGGTTGAAAAGCCTGGGTCTATGCCCTCTGCAGCTGCTGAGGTTGGATCTTGTTGGCCTTCTTTCAGCTCCTCTCCGAAGAATAACAGTTTGTCCGAGAGCCAGTGCTTTTTTTTTTGTTAGTTGGTGCTTTTTTTCAGAATGACTTTTAAGTCCTCTGTTGCTTTTGCTCTTATGCAAAAGGCTTCTGCATAAATAGTCTTTTATAGCACAGGAATCTTAAACAGTTGCAACTTGACTGCAAGGTGTGGTAATTGGTTTTCCTTCCTTTTTGGTGCTGCGAGCAGACTGTAAGCCTCTGCCGGGTTGTTAGTACACCCCGAGCAGGTAATTTTCTAGGCCTGAAGGAAGGGAATACTCCTCTGTTTAGGGGCAGTGTTGTGTAAGCTGAGTTCAGTCTCATGTTGCTCGTGCTATTTTGTTGACTGAATTTGCATCGCTGTAGACTTGTAGAAAAACTGTCTGTAGTGGTTTTTTTTAAAAAGGCATTTTTTGTTTATAGTGATGTATTGCGCTGTTTAATAAAGGAAGAAGAGGATGATAAAAGACAATGTATTTTGCCATTTTAAAATGCTGATTACTCTTTATTTAATGAATTGCATCTTGAATTCAGCTTAATGGAAAAACTATTCTGAAATGGAAAATTATCTTTACCAGCACTGTCTATCTCAATGGTTGATTTCCGCCCCCCCCCGCCTTCTTCTCTATATCTGAGTAAGATGCAGAAAATATCAGGGAAACGTTCTTTCTCATTCACAGTCCTTTCATGCCAGAACTCCTAGCAGTAAGATGACCTTCCTAGAATCTTCTCCAAGCTTGGCTGCAAACTATGATTTCTGGGAGAATCAAAATTACTTTCCCTTTAAATTCCTAGTTTTCTTTTTCCTATGTGGCTTTGATGATGAAGATAATAATAATAATAATAATAATAAGAAGAAGAAGAAGAAGAAGAAGAAGCCTCCTTTCAAACTGAGGAATTGCTCTTCTGGGTTTCTGCGTTCTTCCTTGTAAGTAGGAAGAAAGAAACCAAGAGAGCATAAGGAGGAAAACTACAAATAGAAAGTACATTTGTAGAGAGGTGTGTGGTCAGGAGAAAAAAAGCAGGGAAGTGTAAGACCTAGTAAATTAGTAAATAAAAGGGAAAGGGAGAGGACTATGGTGGTAGGTGGTGAAGGAACAGGGAAAGCTGTAGACAGGAGAACTTCATCCCTGGGCAAAAAGACTTTGTTGTTTTCATAAGACCTGGGGCTTAATTTCCAGTTTTGCTGAGCTTTCACAGAGATATGAAAGGGGAATGAGAGAAGTGTAGAAAGCCTAGGATAATCACAGAAGATAAACATATCAGTGCTCATACGTAGTCTTGCATAAATGCCTGCATCAAATGCAAGAGAACATGTATCTAGAGATCAAGAGAATGTAAGAGAACTGACGTTGAGATAGCCACACTGGGAGAGCAAGAAAATGATAAAAAAATGATGTGTTATTTTTAGTAGCATGCTTTCAAGTGGATGCAGGCATATAAGAGTTTTGATAAATGGGTAGTGGAGTGGAATTTGGGAACAAGTAATTTCAGTGGATTTTAGCCTTGATAGGGAAAATAACATTCATAGAAGTTTGTATAAATTGTGATAGATTCGAGTCTTTAATCTGGTAAATGTTTTTTAGGGTTTGGGTGGTGTTTTTTTTTTTTTAGATGTTGTCACAGCAAGGAATATATATGTTCATCTGTGAAGTATCAGGAAAATTCCAAGTTTTTGTAATCTTGACCATTTAAAACACTCTGACCCTAGACTTAACTTGTTTACATTCAGCTGCAATACCTACTTATTTTAATCACATCTAATCTTGGAAACCCATCTATCTAGAGGGTTGCGTATTTGTTTTATAATACTTAATTCTTCTATAATTACATATAACAAGCTGTGTTCCTGTGCTTAGCAGTGGCTTTGGGGCATGGTGGGAAGAAACTGATGGTAAATGGGTAATTCCTGACTACTTGTGTACAAACTTGTCAAGCTGCTTTATCTGTTTTAATCTGAAAGCAGCCCTTAGAACCAAAGTCTGATCCCAGAGATGTGTTGATGCAAATGATTTGCATTCCAAAAAGAGCCACTTGTGTGAAGAAGGATAAAAATGTGGGCCTCAAGATAGATTGTGTTTTGCAATAGCTGCTTAAGTATGTAAACTTGGTCTTATTAAGAAGAATGAGAAAATCTGTGTATACCTTTGGATAATCATAGATGTTTTTGTGCTATTCTTTCTTTCTTTCTTTCCAGATTTGAACATGGAATTCAACCCATCAGATCATCCACGGGCCAGTACGATATTTCTCAGTAAATCGCAAACAGATGGTAGGTTACTGAATTTATTACAGTGTTTGCTATTGCGGTTATCTCTAAACCCTTTGTTAGAATGCATGTGATAATCTCTTCATATATAATTCCCCTCCCTCAAAAAAAGAGGCTTTTAAAGGCATCATGTTAAAGTTGAAAGAAGTCACACCTTTCATTAATTATTTTGTGAAACCAGTAGTAGAAGGTACAGGCTTGAGTCCTGTCATGTCCTGAAATTTTAAGTTCCAAGTAGTTGTTGTATCAGAACTACAAATACAGATGAAGCTTAATATAATTATATTAAAAAAATATTTTTCCTAGATCCAAAATTTTCTGTGTAACTTTTTTGTTTTTTAAAAAAACTCTGGACGTTAGGCCAAGCTTCTGGAAAATGTGTGGGGAGTATTTTCTTGAGAAAATGCCAGTTTATATTAGCTAAGAAGACAGTCCAGAGTTTCCTCCAAGATAGTTGATACTGTACATGAGCTCAGTACTAGATTTTAATAACTAAACAACCCCCATCCCATCCAAACATTCTCTCTTCTTCTCTCGTTACGGATTTGATATAATCATGTACTTGTCTGGGCTATTTTTTTTATTTATGGGCAAAATGATTCTTCTGGAATTATATCTGTTACGCAAGTCTCTTGATAGATTTAGTAGAATAGAAGCCATTTATTCTGGCTCCTTCATTCCCTGTTGGACATGTATGACATGTTGTTTTAGAAGGAGGTGAATAATCGATGCAAACCACATTATTTTCTACCAAGACTTTCAAAGCAGTTTCTACATTGTAATTCTGACTGTTCAGTATGAACTCTTTGTCCTTCTCTCTTCTGCTTATAAATGCCATTTTTTGATTTACATAGTAAATTGCAGTGTCAAACACATCACTTAAAAATGATGTAGTTTTCACTTACTGTATATTTTCTGCTAATTTTTGAGCATGACTAGAACAAAGAGGATATACGTTTAGGCCCTAATTGAAGAATTGATTTTGTGAGTACCTCTTTTGCCCTTCAGATTGTCTGTCTGAATTCAGCCCTGGTTCTGTCAATGCCTTATAATGTGCGTTTGGATGTGATTTACCATTCTGATCTGGTTTGATAGTCTGTAAAATGAGTATGATAATATTGCCATAGTACAGTGAATTATGAAGATTGATGTCTATTTTATAGTGTTTTTATAGTGTTTTGAGACTGTATAATCCCATGTGGTTGCTACATGTTTCTCGTTACAGCTTGTTGAAAAAAAGGACTAAAAAAATCCCAAGTACAACAACTAAAATTTTCACCAGACCTGATGATTATTCTTATTTGTAGTAATAGTGGTTAATTTGTTATAGTATGTAGTTAGCTGTAAACATTTTTTTTTAAATGACAGTTTACATCCATGCTAGAGTTCCCTATGAAACTTTGTTCTAGTTTAATATGAAGAACATATTTTTGAGTTAGAACAGTGAATTTGGTGAAACATTATCAACAGGACTGTAAGATCTGTTCAGCTATCCTTGATCACAGTAGAAAAAATCTGAAGTCTATCTTGCTGTACAAAAGAGAAAAGATTCTGCAAACATTTATCTGCTGATGTATTGCCAAGAACCACCATTCTGGTGGGCCAAGTCACAGTAGTAAGGATTTTGCTTGGCTGTACTTTGAGCCTGTTGTGGAACCAAGTGAGCTGTAGTTCTCACAGTATTCAAGGATGTTGCCTAACACCAAAATGCAATAAAATCATTGTTAAGGGGAAAATACAAGGAGGTTTTAGGGCGTGTAGGGTTGTATTCTGACAACCAGCTGTGCAGCCTAAGTGACCCCCAAGACTTCCTAAGTCAGCCTAAAAGGGTGAGAGTTGAGCTGGCAATGTTGAAAGCATCGAACTTGGGCATGTAACTACCTCTCTTCATTACTTGCATAATGTTGGGCTGGCAAACGTTCCTGTTGACTGTAAGTGAAAATATATACAAAGACAAGAACTGCAGACATTTAGAACATACATATTGGAGTGAATATGGAGCTGAACAACATCAGGACTCAAGGTTTCATCCAGGATCTGGCTGTGACTCTTGAGTCTTCACCACGTGTTTCTGCAGCGGGAAAGGGCCAAGTTCATAACTACGTGCTAGAGTGACTTGGCAACATTACCTTCAGACAGTTCCACATTTGGCTTTCTAGTAGCCCTTGTACTCTTTCAACATCACTGGTAATCTTGTAGTACTGTCCTGGCATAGGTGCTTGTGCTTCAGCTGCTTGTGATCAACATGTGAGTGAAGAACAATAAGCTGACTACCCCAAATTCAATAAGACAGGACGTGGCATCTCTGGATATTACATGGTCTGAATTTCCCATTGTTCTGTGAAGCTTGGATGCCATGCTAAGTATCTAAACCTGTCCTGTCCCTCTCAGTCGGTAGTCTGAATGCATCCTTAATTACCTGAGAGTTCAGTGAATCTGTAGAAAAGTTGAAGACAGTAAATATTAATTCGATTCCAAAATAAAGTAGCTTTTCAAAATGCTTCCAACTCTTTGTGGGAATTTTCTAGGTGCTGAATCTTATACGAGTAATTCTCCCTGTTTAGGGAGCTCGTAAAGAATACCACCTTTTATGTCTTTGACTTCTCCGAGTGCTTTATGCAGGTTCTCCCTTGTTCACTGAGTTTGGCCTGTAAGCATGGTGGCTGGAAAGCCATGCACTCTTTAGTGTGTGGTTGTGGTTAAGCCAGGGTTTCCAAGCCTTAGCACTCCAATAATGTAAATTCCTTTCTTTATAATAGGAAGAGGGCAACGGTTGTTACTTCAGAGTGCTGGTAGTGGTCTTTCCTGTAAGTGGGTTGCAGTTGTCCACCTCTCCTAACTTACATTAGGCTTTACACATTGAATATACTGGCTAAATTTTGCAGTATCGGTGCAACAATGGGATTTTGAAATTGTTTTTATATAGTGGATAGAAGTGAAGTAAGCTGCACTTATTCTTTAACGTTAACTAGGACCAGTCTCCTGTCTCGGATAAAACAAAAAGAAATTATTTACAAACTCCCAAAATGCAAGACACTTCCATTAATGTAATCCTCAAGGATTTTTGGTTCAAGCCTGATACGGGTAACATTAGGATAGCCTACGGAAATTGCACAAAGAAAGTTTCTATTGCAGCTCAATGAAAAATACATGCATACCTATACACACACATGTACGTATGTGTGTATATTTCCTATCTCCCTTTTATTTCAGAATAATATATTTTCCTACTATTGCAAAAGTTCAACAATAACAATTGAAAGTGCCTGCAGAAATAGGAACAGATCGTTGACCTTAAAATGAGGAAAGCGACAATTTGGCAGCATCTCTGTCTCCACTTGAAGAGTTCCATTCCAACTTTCAAGTTTTAAAATGTTAGAAAGAAAGTAGAAGTTTAATTGTTTAAACGGACTCTAAATCTGTTCAGCTTCATTTTATCAAAACCACATGCTTGAAAGCCAAAAGGCTGGAGTTGCATTTAGGAGTTTATGCTACAAAATGATGGTTAATTATAACACTGCAGTCTGCTCTGCTGAAGACCATACTGTGCTGTGTGAGCAGTGCAAAGCATCTTTAAACTGTCTGAAGCCAAGTGATAGAATTACCTCTGAACAGTCATTTTAGCTTGGCAGAAGTGGTCTTTTTCCTTGTGCAATAATTGTCTTTCCCTCGTTTAAAGGGAGGGTTGTGATCATGAAAGAGAGCGGTTGTGACAAAGTGGGTTTCTGCTATGCCCGATTCCCCATCGCCATTCCTTCTGGCAAGAGCTGAGCCTGACGCTATGGCAGAGCGGGCCAGAAGCAAAAAGCTTCAAAAAACAAAAGCACAAAAGCACAGCTGCCTTCTTATAGTCCCTCACTGGAGAATCCAGGCTAACTGAATTTCTGTAATATCAGGGAAATAAGGGAAAAGGAGGTCAATGTGGTGCTCAGAAGAAAGTGCAGCACAAGCAGTGCTTGAGCAGGGAGAAGTGAGGGTGTGTATAAATACATTAATGTATTCTTCCCGAGATTGGAAATAGCAAACAGGAATGAGCTCTGAGTGATATTCTTGCTTTGGTAAATAGATGATTGTACTTTCATGGTGAATTGAACAATATAATGGATACAAGGGAAAATATAGAAGACTAAGGTAGGGAGAAAAAAGTGATTGAAATGGAATTTGTAGTATATGTGCAGGCTATCTTTATAGGATTTTGTCCATAAAAACTTTGTATGTGGTATAATTATGATTAAAACA
Source organism: Phaethon lepturus (assembly GCF_000687285.1). Classification (NCBI taxonomy): domain Eukaryota; kingdom Metazoa; phylum Chordata; class Aves; order Phaethontiformes; family Phaethontidae; genus Phaethon; species Phaethon lepturus. The sequence goes on from NW_010524115.1 coordinate 17,579, forward strand.
CTGTTAAATACTTAACTGTGTTCAGAATTTTAATTTTCAGTTATGTACTCTGTTAGGTTTACATGCAGCTTATCAGAATTGTTTACAGCCTGTACATTGCAATATGCAATTCTAGACAAATACGTTGGCTATTCTTAGAAGTGAGTATCTACCATAATTTTGTTGTTTCCCTTTAGATTACTTATGTTCCTTGCTGGTGATAAATGTAGTTTGTGGAACTTAAGTGTAGTGCAGTGTTTTAGCAGGACTTCAAGCGGTTTAACTATTTACTAGATGATCAGAATTTTCCTGCTGTTCCTGTTTGATTCTGTTTCCTATACAATGTCCATAATTGTGGATCTGAGCATGTACTAAGTGACATGGCTAACATCTGTCATGTGTGATTCTCCTTTCTGCTCCCTGGGAGGAAAATTATGTAAGGATTTTTTAAAGTTTTCTCTTATTTTCTTTTTGTTTTATGTCTGCATTAAACACAATTATTTCACAGTATTCACACATACAGCCTTGTTTATGTGAGATTGCTTGCTTATAAAAAAATCACAAATAATGGCTTCTCATCCAACAGGGAATGGACAGGCTATCCTACCATTATGAACACTCTTATTTTGCTAAGTGCATTGGGTTGCATAGCTTTCAAATCATGGTGCACCAAAGTGCATTTAATCACCTACAGCATGAAACCATTATTATTTTAATCCTGCAATTTGATTTATGTGTTAGTTGCCTCCAGACTTGTATCCTAAATGCTGTGGTATTTTCACTGGAACAGAGCTCCACAGGCTCTCTATGGGGTGAGTTAATTGGGAAAGTGCTTAAAAAAATTAAATAGAGTATATTTAATCAGCTGTAATAAGCATTTGCCTGACAATTAAGACTCTATACATCTATCTCCCTTGTTGTTGCTGTTTGCTTTCTGAATATTTTGGCTAATTGTGGCTTTGACGTACAACCCTTGCTTGTGGTGACTGCTTCATACTCACCAAAGTAATGTGTTCGTGGTTATATCTGACGTAATAGTTTCAGGCTTGCGCCTGATCATTGTAGAAGGCAGTGGTATAATGCATATGGTGTCAAGGCTCCTCTATGGGAGTTAGTGCACAGTAAGCTATGATGAGAATTTGCTAACTCCATGGTGTAGCTATTTAGGTGCTTTCATACCTGCAAGGCAGTGTAGGCCACTTTGCAGCGAGGTGCCTTGCACGAAGGCACTGGTGGCTCAGGAGTACCAGCGCAGAGAACTGCTGAAGGATGGCTAATCCCCTGCTAACTTGGACTGCAGTTTACTGCAGATTAACTTGCCCATGCAGACCAACGCCTGGCGAAGTACCCAAATGGATGAGAATTTTAATCCATCACCACACTAGTGAGCGTAATGCATTTATGCATACAGATACATGTTCCTTCTGTGTTTGATATATAATATACTTGATTAGTGCAAAAGCAATTATGATGTTGCACATAGATAGCCTCCTGTTCTTTTTATTATAAATGGTATATAAGAAGCTTAATCGGGAAAAATAGTCATGTAATATTTCTATCATATTTTGTGTTTTTGCAGTGAGAGAAAAACGCAAGAGTCTCTATATAAACCACGTAAGTGAAAATGCCTCGCTATGCAGCTTTCTCCTTGTTGTCTGTATTATACAGTAAATAAGAGTTATCACACATGATTTCCATGTTGGTGAGAGGGTGCTGATGCTTCAAATGTTTGTTCTGCATCAGGATCCAGAAGTATAGGTCTTGGCTATTGAGTCAGTGGAACGGATCTGCTGAAGACAGTATCATGCTCACAAGCAGCGTACATAGGTGGCTGGTGCTTGAGACAGAGCTGCACACATTAGTATGATTTTTAAAGTTATTACAAAAACTCTCAAAACTTTAAATTACATTTGTATGCAGTTTGCTTTCGCAGAGAGCTGCAGCATTTGATATTTACACAGAAGTTCTGAAGTGCCTGGCCAGTGTTGATGCAATGTAAATGTGGATTGACATGTGGTACGTGCTGAGCATGAAGATGGGGTTTTGATACGCTTGTGTACCCTGGGCATTTTTCAGTTCTCTTCTGTTTGAATCAAATTCTTGGTGAAGCTGAGGGCAAATCCCCAGTAGCCTGCTTTGAGTATGGGAGCAGGCTCTTTGCCCCAGTTAGTATTGTTTGCACTGCTGAAATACCTGGAACCAGTGTGGTTCCCAGTACGTTAAGCCTTGTGCTGAAATACCTGGAGTCAGGCCTCAGTAAAATTGAGGAGGGAAGGAACTAATTGTCTCCCAAATGGTATTTGCCTTTAGGGTGAAATGGGGAGAAGTTCTCAAACTGTTCTCTATCTGGAAATAAAGGCCACAATTTCATGAATCATTTTTAAGCCGGTACAGCTGCTGACAGAAGCAGATGTGGTTTATAGCCTCTGCATCCTTTTGTGCTGGGGCGAACCTTTGTGCAGCTCCAGGTAAACTGGATTGGGGCGCGAATGCAGGTTGATTCAGCACGGCTAAGAGCTAAAATGGATCTGCTCCTAAATGAGATTCACTTCAGGACTTGCACCGGCAGAAAGGCAGGGAGGCACGGAGGCAGGAATGAGCTGCTGGGTGGGGTGAGAAGGCAGGACTGCTTCATTTGTTGGCAGAACTGGTTTGTGCTGAGTGTTTCTGAAACTACTGCTTGGCTTTGAAAGCAAGCTGAGATTTTCAGTTTCCCAGTTAAGATTTTGAGAAGTCATGAGTTACTGTAAGGCTTATAAAAGCCTTGGCCCCACCAGGGTAGCAGATATTCTTAGTGCTTCTCACCTTCTATTCCCCTGTAAAACATTTCCATTGTTTACAGTGTGTGTGAGGGTGGTTTGCAGTGCAATTATATTGTTATAAAATTACATGTGAAGCTACTGTACTGGGTTCCTGTAAACTTGATAATGTGTGCTCAATAACTTCCAGCATGCTTTTTAGCCTCAAACTTGGGAGGGCTCAATCAAAAAAAAAGAATAATATTTAGACATTGCAAAGCAAGGTATTAGCTGAGTTTCTGTGACAGTCTACCTTGTGTCATGGACGAAATTCTCACGTGTCCCGAATCTCTTCATGTCATGTAAAAGATGAGTTCTGCATTAGGCAGGCTGCAAGTGGATTCCTCTAGCGGAAAGCACAAAGATGACTATTACAAATGCTGCTGGAAGCATGCTATGGCAAACCCTGGTATAAAATATTTTTAGGCAATGCTGGACTTACTGCAGAAAAGGGAAGGGTGATGGTATCACTGGGGAGTTGTGTTGTTGGGAGCTTATGCAGCTGATACCCTAAGCACGGTACCTTTTCCTAACTTCTTCTTTTCAAGTATCATTCAAAGCATTGGCTAAGGTTGCAGCAATGTAAACTTCCCCCAGTAGTCTGGTTTACTGCTACCTTAAGTCTGACTTACTTGCACTTACAAAGTACTTCAGAATTACAAAGACAAAAATAACCTTTATGAAGCTGAAGTCCTTACCATGGCTTTCTCTGTGTGTCCCCTTACAAGTCAGTTAAGTTTTTTAGCCAATACTCATCAATAAGCTATATTTTCAAATGTAGCACGTGATATTGAAGTTGTTACTTCAGCACACCTGTGAGTATTCATTCAGCACCTCCTAAATATTCAGTCTGCTAAAGCTGACGCACAAACTGGTGATCATTTTTGAAGTGGTTGCTGCCTTTGACTGGGAACTGTGTTTAGGTTTGTAGACTGCAGGGAACCATTGTAATTTTCCTAGACTGCCTTGTTTGAAGAAATGTGAGGGAATAGTTAAAATTAACAATTATATGTGACAAGTTTTTACATGATGAGCAAATTTATGATATACCCTATTGGCTGATCAGTTCTTTTCCACCATTTTTCAGTGTGTGCTAAGTGCGTTTCTAACAAGAGCTATTGCTACTCATCTGTTTCCTTGTTGATGTGAAGTTCTGGGGCCTCACATCTGCTCTGGAGGAAACAAGCCAGAGGACATAAATTTTGAAGCGTTGTTTTGTCTTCCTTTTACAACTCCTCACCATAATGCGGCACTCTTTTGTGGTTTTTCCATAACGTCATCTTTTTTTTTCCTTTTATAAGTCTTTTATACTTCCCTCCTTTTGTGAAAAATAACCAAGATGAGCAACAAAATATTTTTATCCTTTTGTGCACTATCTTACTGGTTATTTTGCAGGCAGAGTTGAACATCTCCCAGATGATCAGGGTGGCTGGCTAGCAAGAGAAGTATCAAGAAATGTTCTGCTTTTTCTTCTTTAACTGCTTGTCTAGTTCTGTGTAGTAATAGATGAGAACAGTAGTTTCTACAAATACCGTTTCAAAACATTACGTATGAAAAAATTAATTTAATGAATTAATACTGATTCTTTTTTGTTTAAAAATGCACTTTGTCTGCATGATAACACCACTGTTCTTTTCCTTTCTTGCTTGCTGTAGTTTGTAGAATATTTTAACTGGCTGAATAATTTCCTTTCATCCCCAAATACAAATAGGGGGTTCCTGCTTTGATTTAATGTGCTTTGTCAAGGGCTGGCAGTTGCCAAATTTCCGATTCACCTTGTCAGTAGGTGTGATGGGAGAAGCCAGCAGCTGTTCTTTTTTTGGGGTGGGAAAGGCAAGGGGGAAGGAATGAAAGGGGGGGTGACAGGGTGCTATGGAGAAACCATCATCTCTCAGTCTTCCCACAGAGCCCAGGGAGACAGGCGACAGGTTGGAGATGGTGCTGGATCCTTTACCTACCTGCAGTGTACCCAGAGCGTTAGCTTTCTTCCAGCCTCTTTTAATTTCTAAGCAGTTGCAGCAGACTTTACTTCCCTTCCCACTGAACTGGCAGTTGTTCTTTTTTGTTACGGCTTTAATGCTGCTTCGGTGTGCACTATCTGCTTAGTCAAGCTGCTGAGGGGGATAAAGATGCAGACTGAGATAGAGGCATTTCCTTTTTGAGAGGAGAGATTGCATCAGTGTCTCTGCCTATACAAGGAAAGCAAACAGGAAAACATGTTTTATGTTTTTTTGGGGGGGTGGATGGAGAAAGAGTGAATTTTTTATTAGTGTTTGCAGTAGCTAGTTCTTTGTACTGGGTGGTTATTTTTTTGTAGTGGAAAGGAGCAGGGCAGGGGAGAGAGAAGTTATTTTCTCCATCAAATTTTTCTAGAAATTTTCCCTTTCAGACAAGATGAGAATGTTTGCCGAAGTACCTTCTTCTCTTCTTGACAAGATATGCTCTTAAAGTTGAATTTGTGTTTATAAGCAGTAATATCCAGTAAAAAGAAGGGATTTTTTTTTGCATATTGGAATATTTCTGAAGGAAGATAAAGGGAAGGAAGATACAGGGAAGAAGGGAAGAAATATCTCTCTTCAGAATTTTTTTTTATTCTGGAGACTCTTAATCAACCTTGTAGCAAGTTTCCTTTCAGTATCGTCTTGTTTAGGGATCTGGACATGACTTGTGCTGTCTGCTACCCGGTAACTGCATGTTCAAATCCCAGCAGACAATTCTGTTTTTATCATTCCAAGTAGAAAAACTAACATCTGTGTACAGCCCAAAATTTTTTCATATCCTGGGGAAAAGTTCTTGGGCATCATTCATGTCAGAACCCCAATCCCTGTATGTGATGCTGTAGTGATTCACATGAGGGGCGGCTTCTTCCCAGCAGCAGTCTTGCTGATGGGGACTAGCGCAGAACCGAGGGGTCCTTTGCTGTATGTGGTGTGGCACGAGCAATTTCCGTGGGCCTTTTTGCATGCTTGAAATGATGTACGGTATTTGCTCCTGTATAGCCCCCGAACTTCCTTGACAGATTGTATAAAGAGGCTGCTCTGCTTACCTGTCATAAAACTACTATGCATGTGACTGGTTAATCAAACACTTCCAGCTAGTGATTATAACAGTAAATATGATACATGCTGAAATGGGAACATAGTCTGAAAAGTAGTTTAATCCATGAAAAATGCAAAGCAAAACATAAAATGTGAAATGTTGTTTTTAAGTGGACTGCCTGAGGCTGGCTATTGTAGAGGTTTGTAATTGCTGTCCAAATTCCAAAATAAATATTTTAATTAACATTTCTTACTCAGAGAGAAGAACAAGATAAACTGGAACATAGATTAGAGGCTTCTCAGGTGCTCTTGAAGCTCTCCTAGAGATTGCTTAATCTGGTCTTTGCTCCTCTCCATTGCAAGATCACAAAAAACCAAACCCACCAGGTCCAGAGGGGGCCTTTTATAGGCCATCTGGCCTATCTAGCAGATTCCCTATGCTGATGCCATTCCCGACAGATGCTGTTTAAGATGCTATTTCAGGCTTCCAATAAGTTAGAATGGACAGGTTTTCTGTAATGGCTTACCTAAACTTACTGTTTGAAATGTTTTTTCTAATATCTTTCAGCCCCTTGCTTCTTTTCCTCCCCTCTAGGGTGAAGAATTTTACCTCTCCTATCGGCCTCAAGGCAATAAGTTATATGAAGCGTCACACTTTTGTAGGGAGAAGAACAAAAGATAACTTTTAAGGTAGAATGAGAGCACGCAGGAGAGTTTTTGCAAGGTTGCTATATGATACTTGCTGTGCTGAGAGCTTAGTAAAGTCCCTCTGGTCAAATTGCACAACACTAGCAATTATACTCTATGTAAATATAAGCCTTTGAGCTGCTTTTAGTGTTCAAAGAAATATTTAATCTTTTCAGGTTTGTAAAACAGGGTGCTTTATCAGTGGTTAAGCAAGGCCTGTGTGTGCTGCAGAAGAGTTTACCAATGGTTGCTGAGCCCCCCAAGAGTTCGGTGGTCCTCTGACCTAGTTTTCTGCAGTAGACATGAGTAAGGTCAAGCTTTGAGAGCAAAAAAACTTGCAAGTACAGATCTAGTCTAAGGCATCAGTTTTGAACATTATCAAACATTGGTGAGGCTAATCAACTGAGGGCAAGGGTGAATCATGTCATAGACTGATGAGGTGCAATGGGTATTATTTAAGAGTGGTTGTACTGGATCTTTTTTTATTGTAGATGTTGGCAGAGAAGGGTGAGCACACAATGGTGCAGTTTTCTGTAGCTTTTGTTCAGGTGAATAAACCCATATCTAGCCACTAAATGTAGATGGTTGTGCTGCAGTACCAAATTACTCAAGATGAAAGTAAATTAAGAGCTTTGCAGAGTTGTGCAGAGAACTGTGTTGCATGGCTTGCTTGATTTTGGAAACACTTTGTTGTAAAATCATGTTTTCCTGTGAAAAATGTTGTCAGAACTAAATCATGTCCCGAAGCAATAGAAGATCCCCAAGATAGGAACCTTCCTTTTCTGAGTCAGAAGCAGTCCTGGTATTTTTGCTTGCTGTTGTAATTTGGCTTCACGTGTACTTTCACATGCCAGCTTTGCCTGTTAGCATTTTGGCCAGCCTCTGCTGCCTGGAAGCTAATGGGCATGTCTCCACAGACGGGTGCAAGCAGGCCTCAATTTTTCCATGGGGGGAAAATGCTATTTAATAGTATCTTTTAAAATCATGCAATAACTTACACCTGGTTTGATGGAAGAAGAGACAGTACTGTCATTATTTAGGACAGAAGCTGCAAATTATCTTTTGACGGACAAGTGCAAAAGAACACTGACAAAGGCTGAAGCTGCTCTGCCAAACTGGAGGCTGACTGGCTGAAGGCCAGCCGTGGTACAAAAGCTGTATAGCTTCATTAGGGAAGTGTTGCACCCAAATGAACAAATCCTGCTGAGCATCAGGGCAGAGTGCCATGCTAGTGTTGCTAAAGAGCTCCCAGGACAGAGCTGGCTGGTACCCCTTTGGTCAAATCTGAGTGTGGGTTTTGGTCAAGTAGGCACCCGTCTGGTAGATGTTTCTACCCAGAAACACCCTGAAGTGACTATTTTAACAAAAGAAATAGGAAGACTTTCCCTTTCCCCACCAATTTAGGTTTAATTTTTAATTTCTGGGTGATGCTAAAATGGAACCTGAGAGAAATCCATCCTTTTGTGTATGCTCACTGTGAATTACTTAGGAATCTGTTATGATTCCTCTCATAGCAGGTATGTAGAAAGAGTTCTGCAGAGCTTGTATGGTTTTGACTTAGTTTACTTTTCTTAGCAAAAAAGGCAGATAAAAAATGAGGCAAACTAAGCCGTTCTATTTCTGATAAGTACTTTATGTAAGCTTCAAGTCAATTGTATTGTTCAAACATCTTAAAACAAACGTGATTTGGAAAGTTGGAAAGTTTCAGGATGAAGCACAGAGAAAAATAAAGCAGAGATATTTCTTTAATACTAGCTGTGCAAGAGGGAAAAACTGCTATTTTTAAGAGCTAGAAGCACCTGTCATTAAGTTGACTCTTAAAACTTGTTCTGTAACACATGTAAAAGCGTAGCAAGTTATAAAGCAGTTTTTCCATTATACATTTTTTCTGTAAAGAAAGAAATTCCACAAAATGGCTACTATGTGTTAATTGTAACCTATATTGCCAGCATTTCTTAATTGTAAGCCTTTGGTTGAAATGAGAAAAATAACAACTGCTTCTGGAGGAAAGAGCTATGAATCCTCTCCAACAAAAGAAATCACTGAATGATAGATAATTGTTCCAGAACTCATCTCAAGAGGTTATTCAGTCAGATGCTCTGAGGCAAGAAACCAAAGATATTCCTGGCATACGTTTGTTTTACCTCTTCTTTGCAACTTTCAGTGGTGGAGATTCTGTCACTGTTCAAGTCACTCAAGCTATGCCTGCCAGTAGAAAAAGGTGATAGTTTGGGGTGGGGTTTTTTTGGCATCACCTCCTCTCATACTTTCATGACCAATCTTAATTTTTCTAGTTCGATACAAGCCTGCTCTTTCTTACCCCATCCACAATAGTCATGGAGAACAACATTCCCTTCTTTGGAACTCCCTTCAACATGACTAGGCCAAGACTGTAACTTTGTTCCTGGAGAAAACCTCTCCAGTCTTTCATTTTTTCCTTCTAAATTAAGTTTTTCAAACCTCTGATTAATCTTTCTGCTCTGTCCTCTTGACTCTCTGAAATCAATTTATCTTTCTTGGAACATGATGGTCAAAACTGGATGTAATATTCCAGCTGAGCAGAGTGCAAGGGTGCTCCATCCTGTTATATACATGGTAACTTTATGGGAAAATCCTGTATGATATTTTCCTTTTTCCTAAGAGTGAATTTGTTGTCATGTGATCCGCACATCCTTTTGATGACAGCCTTGACAGTTGCTTGCTGTGTTATATTTAGACAGATGGTTCTTCTCTGAGTGTACAGCCTTACGTCTGTTCTTAATGGATTGCAGGGATATATTTTTGTGCAGACAACTTCCCAAATTTGCCAAGATTGTTCTGGATTGTAACCTTGTTTTCTAATAATTTTATTCAGTCCTCCACAAGTTAATGCTGGCTGCAGATACAGTAAAGAATATGTTGATTCTGTTTTCAAAAGTTATTGCTCAGTATTTTATATTGAGTAGACCAGACCTCTGTGGAATGTCCCTTACTTCAATCTTCTAGTTTGAAATTGATCCCTGGGTAACCAGAGTACAGTTTCCCAAGCAGTTTTTACCAACCATGTATTCCTTGTTCTGCCCTTTGAGAATTTTATGCAAGATCAAGTCAGAAGTCTTGGTGAAGCTGAGAAGCATGTCATCTACTGAATCTCAGCTTGGGTTCACAAATATTACTACTGCGAGTTGAAGTACATTTAAAGTGAATCCCACTTCATGTCAATAAGGTGCTTTTAATTTGTAAATATTTGTAATAGCAGAGATTGTCAAGACTCCACATGTGTCCTGGACTCACAGTCATGTTTCCATATGAAGATTTACAAAAGGAGTTATACCAGTCCTTCCTTCCCCCCATGTCAGCCTTAATGGTGGGACAGAACCCGAGGAGGATCCCATTAATGTTAGAGGGTTTGGCTAATTTCTTCAAAGGCTCTATATTCTTTCTTAGAGCCTCTCTGACTTGTCTAAATGGAAGATTTTTGTGGTCAGACATGACAGATTTGAAATGTGAAGGCTTTAAGCTCTAGTATGGTTTTTGGTGGACTTATTCCATTGACATGGACGCAGAAGAGGGTTTCTGTATAGGACACTGCCCAATACTGAGGTGATGCTCACTATGCTTTTGTCCTTTGCAAGGATGGAGAAGGTTCCTGTGCAGCATTTTATGGAGGTTGAGAAAAGCCTATTTGACTTCACTGTGGGACTTAAGATGTCTTCTGGCTTCGTCAAGCTAGAATATGAAACTGAGGGTGTTTTTCAGTAATTTGGAAAAGGCAGAAAATCTGTTACCTGGCATACCATATGGCTGCAGTTGGACGTCAGAGTAGAAGCTGGGAATGGGAATGTTGATCTACTGATAGGATAGTTATTCACATGGCACAAGTGTGTATATATACCCAAGACAGTAGATTTACACTTGGCACCATTTTTCAGACTGGGAGAGGTACCCCTTCCTGCCAAGTTGTTATGAACAGAAAGTGAGGCATGAGACACCACATATTTTTCTGGAGTGTGAAAAGTTCTAAGCCTAACGAAGTGTAAGGTGGGCTGAAAACCGTGGAGAGTTCTGTGATGTAGTACTTTCAGAAATAAGGTGCGTGGCTCTAATTATTGACATGTATCAAATGTTAGAGTGCTGTTTACGTAAGAAAATTTAAATCTGATAGTAGTGTTGCTACAGAGTTGTTTTCTGTTTTTCACTCATGCTTGTCTTGAATGAATCCAGTCCATTTATCTTAAATTTTATCTAAAGCTTTAAAACATGTTGACACTTAAAATGTAGAATTAAAACTTGCCATATGCTTTAATTTTTTTAAAATTATGCTGAAATGTCTGTACCGCTCCTTTTTTTTCAGTTGCTAAGCAGTCTCATTTTCAGCTGTTTTTAAGTTGCTTTGCCTTTATCATGCCCATGGAATATACTCAACAGCCTAATTCAGAAATTTGAACTAAGCTGTGGTAGAATAAAAGCTATAAATCACCAGTCAATAGGTAATACATTTTATGAAATTAATAAAGTTTGTTGCCTTGCTCAACATATAATAGCTTGGAAGATACATGGATTGTGAGCTTCCAAAGTATTAGGGAGTACCTTTCCAAACTCCTGGTGAATTTTTGAGAAGGGATAATTTTATTTTCTCAGTAAACTTTTTCCACTTCCAAGAAAAGCAGTTTAGCCTATGATTTTATTGGTCAAATGGGGGACATTGATAGAATTTGTTGGTGAGCTTTAAAATCATTAGAACATAATGTTTCTACAATTGCAACAGCTTCAGAAGATTTTTTTCTTTTTTTCAATTAACAGAAGACTTCGACTGCTCTTTCACTCATAGCTGGGAAAAACTGAAGGATGAGTCAGATGCATGTAGGTTTTACCAGGAGTCTATAAGTTCTGTATCTAATGAATGCTGCTAAGAAGTCTACTGCCTATGGAAAATTAATTGTTAGTGAGGTGATGGAGTGCTGGTGCTTGTAATAAGACCTGTTTTGGAAATTAGGCAGGGGAAGAAGTACTGAGGTAGGAGTTACAGAACTGTAATCTAGATACTCAGTTGGTCTGAGCTGGTAAATGCCTGTGGATTCCACTGATGGTATTGACATTGGTCTCTCCACTGAAACACTGGAAACAACATTCATTGTAAGGCAAATTAAAATTCCCATGTTGATGTGCCAACTGAATTTTAAACCTATTCTGTCGCAAGTTAAACATGTAATTTGACTGGGCTTAACTTTCCTGACACAGGTTCTTGGTCAAGTTATTCACTAGTGTAGGCAGAGTAAGCAAGGATAAAATCAAAGAGCATTAATGACTGTGATAGCCATTAGCTGATATGAAGAAACTGTTCTCTTTAGACCAGTGGGGTGCTGGCTGCTCTAAACAGCTGAAGGAGAAACCCTCTCAACAAAAAGTCTTCGGAAATAAGTAGTGTTGTCAAATGTCATTTTGTGGCTGAGCTTTCCAATGCGTTCCTAAGGTAGTGCAGAAATAGGATTGAAATCTGTTGAAAACTTCTATTAAGAGATGTTTCTTTTTTATTTGCATATCCACTTTCTCTTACATCCTTTGATGTATTTTTATTAATTATTTAATCAATTTTCTTCCTGTCTAATTAATTTTTCTGAATTTTCCCTATTAATTTTTAGAGATTTTTAGGAGTTTTACTGTAAAGACTTTTTTCCCCTACTTCATTCTGTTAGGGTTTGTTGTTTTGGTTTTTTTTAATTCTTTTTTCTCCAGACATGGTTTTGTATCTGTTTCTAAATCAGTCTTCATTGTTAACATGATTTCTTTTTCACTCTTCCACCTACTCTTTTGGAATGAGGACAGAAACATAGGTCTTGTTCATCTTTGCTTTCCAAATGTATGTATGTATGTATGTGAGTAATTCTGCACAAAAAAATTTGCATGGTTTTGGGGAAGGAGGGACAGGGGGGAGATTGGGAATTGAAAGCATTAGTCAAGGCTCAGGCAGGGATTGTTGTGACTGTTCGACTGGTAATTATTTCTGAACTTTCTGAACTGCTTCAAAACATGATCACATTACACTGTGCGTCATTGTGAGAGGCAGAGAAATTTGTTTTTTCTAAATTCTTGCATCTCCTCAGAAAAATGCTTTGGTATTACATAATTGCCATTGTTCTTTTGCATGTTTTTCATAGCATCCTCCTGGGCAGTTGAGAAGGAAGTACAGTTCCTGCTCCACTATTTTCCTGGATGACAGCACAGTCAGTCAACCAAACCTCAAGTATACCATCAAATGGTGGGTTTTATATTTGTTTTTTCTTTTTTGCAAAAACCTACATACATATATGTATTTATGTATACATATTTCTGAACCATTACTAAGCAAGCTTCAAAGGTTTTAGTTTTTGAAGTAGTAAATGTATTTAATCCAGTCGTACCTCAGAGGCAGTGAATAGGATGAGCAAAGGGTATTACTCTTATTTTATGTCCATACAGAATCAACCCCCCAATACTGCACTTCTCAATAGAAAGCAGCAATTAAGCATCTCAGATTCCAGCAGCTAAAATCCTTGTGCTTCAACGTTCAACTGCGTACTTGCTTTGGATGACTCCTTAAAACTTACTTGGGTACTTGTTTATTCAGCTTTTCAGAATTATCTGAAATTGAAGAGCTCTTTTCTGTTCATGAGAAAATGCTCATTTGCTAAGCTTTTCTTCCAGTTTTCTATTTGAAATGGAAATTAATTGCCTCCAGATTAATTTCCTTACTGAGTACAAGGACACTGGCAGTTTGTTACACAGCAGTGAGGAGTTTTTTATGTGGTGTACATATGGGCTTACCCTTGGGTGACGTCTCAGATGATCATTTCAGGTTTCACTGGTGCCTTTTTATATTTTAAGAGAAATGAAATTGATATTTATAGAGTATTGTTCTTCACATTTTGTACAGTAAGGGGAAAAAATGAGAGAACAAATGCTCAGGCATTTTATGCTGTTTGCTTATTACGATCGCTAATAAACTCTCTTGAGTTGTTTGTAGGAAAGTTACCTTGGTGTACTCAAATGCAAAAACTTATTAATACAAAATCTGTGCATTAATACAAAATATTAAGAGACAAATATATTCAGACTAACACATCCAAAGGAGTTTGTAATGTTGGTAGTCACTAAAACATGTTCTTAATTTTTCTATTTAAGGAAAAAAGAGGGGAGTGGAGAAGGGATTTGCAGTCAGACTGACACCTAACACCTCAGCAGCTATTTCTGCCTGAAATACAGTCTTGCTTTTCCTCAGGTTTCTTTAATTAGTAACTTAAAAATAGGTCAGATGAACATAGGAAAAAAGTTTTTTGGTTTTGAGTTGTTTATTTTTTTTCCTCCTGGAGTCTCATACTTCTCTGCTCTAAAATCCTTTGCATGCAGATTTTTGCAAGCGCAGCCTTTTGGGTGGGTTTCAGGTCCCTTTTTGCATCCGAACTGAGGCTCTTCCTGGAAAGAAGAGCCGGGTTCAGGTGACCGCAGCAGCCGAGCGGCGTTTTCAGCGGGCCACGGTGGCCAGCAGCAGCCTCGTGAAAGGGGAGACGGAAGGGCAAGCTGGGGGCGAGGCGCGGGCAGCGCGCGGGGGCAGCGCCAGCCTGCCGGCGTGGCAAGGGTTGGAAGCTGCGAGGGGTCAGAGGGTTTGAAAAGGGGTTGTGTGGGGTGAGAAACTGGACTCTGGCACGTGAGGCCTCGGGGTGAGGAGTCTTCTCCTCCTCCTCCTCTCTGTGTCTGGCTGCACATTGAAGAGATTTAAGGGTGGGGAGACTGCAGGGTTATTGCTTTGGTAGTACAGCTTCGTTTCTTGCCCCCATCCTGGCAGTTTCTGCAGATAAATGGCTGTTGCATGTAGATAATCTATGAGGGACGTATTTTGGCCTGCTCGTTTATTTCTTTTGGGTCATGTTACGTGCTGGTGTGTTTAAAATATTCATGCATCTACTGGAGATCTGCAGCACGGGTGGGGTGGCCGGGGTAGGGTGATGGGAAGCTCCATAACCTTCTTCCCTGCACACTTGAGTGCAGGCTGAACCGGCGTATGAAAAGCAGAATGAAACTTGGTCTGAGTTAATCTATTACAGTTCTGAAAGACTTTCTGATTCTGATACGGATTTCTAAATAGTAAATATTTTCTAAACTTAATATGACATTTTGTTATAAAAGCAACCATATGGGCACCGAGCAGAGCTCTGCACATAGATTCCTGCATCTGCTTTCATAAAGTGAACCGGAGCTGCGTGTGTGTTTCTAGGGGCATAATTTAAAATTAAATTTTAGGAGTAATTCATTTTGTGAATAGCCTTCAGTCAAATTAAATTCATTCATAAACGTGTTTTTTGTGTTCAATGTGGACTGTGTCCTTTAAATGTCCGCAGCACACAGTATTTCTTCATTCCTTAAATATGTATCTATAGAAAAAATGAAATTTAAAAAGCATTTATGATCTAAAAACTTCTAATGCAGCCAGGTGAAGGCTGTAATGCTCATACAAAGTTAGTAAAATATACGTACTTTCAACTAAGAAAAAATACTTTCCACTACATGGCTGTTCAAAAAGAGCTCGACAACCAAACCTGAAATAATTGAAAATTCTACTGATGGGGTAGCTCCAACATCATGTTTTCCTAACAGGCAGTATGTCAATTTTCATGTAAAAATTCTGGAATAAAATTACAGCGCAACCAGTTGACCCTTTTAAAAGGCCTTTTATGGAAAGGAAAAGTGTGGTACTTTTGCATCAGTATAAGACATAAGCATCTTACAGTGAATCACTGACAAGACAAATTGTCAACAAACAGATTTGTTGAACTCCCTCCTCCTTCCCCTTTAGCTTTGACTGGGTTTTATGCTGCTGGAACAAGGAGGACGGGTGCTGGTTCTGCTTTATCCTTCAATAAAGCTCTATCATGAGTAAAGTATGTGTCCTTAGATAAAGCTGGAGTCAGTCGTGAGTTGGAAACTAGAGAATAACCATGAGTAGCCGTGTCTTAATTTTCTTCAGTCTCAAATGTGAATGAGATCAGTTAGTTGTGCAGGTGATTAAAATCTTAGCTTTCTGTGGATATAAGGACACTTTTTGTCTTTGCACAGAATATAAACAGAGGTACCTTGGTGTTTGGTTGAGAACATGGGAAATGCATAATGGGTTTAGGGAGTTGTCTTTCCTGACTTAAAATAAGTAACTTGATGCCATAAAACTGTAGGAGCCTGGTATTTGAGTCTGGTGTGTGAGTAACTACATAGAAAGACAGCCAAAAGTTAATGGATTTAAATATAACATCATAAGCCAATGGTGATTAAAACGTTTCATGTTAGCCTGGCAGCATTAGCAAACAATAAAAGAGAATGTCCCAATGCCTGCAATGCTTTATCTTCAACTTTGGAAGGCAGTAGGAGTTTTGTCATTGACTTTAGTGGAGTAGGGCGTTAAACGGAAGGTATGTGCAACTTGGTAATTCATTACTAGTGAAAAGGAGGCACTTGGAGTATGCTGAAAAAATATTATAAAATTGCCTGTTTACAGCAGTTTTCCTGGTATCTAACAGTGAACAGAAGAAAATAGGCTATTGAGCATACTGTTTGTCATGCGTTGTGCTAGGTTTTAAATTTGCATATTAATATGACAAATAATATAATTTGACGGTCCTGAGATGTTAACTCTGTATTTTTCTTTACAGTGTAGCTCTTGCAATATATTACCACATCAAAAACAGGTACGTGAATAATGAAAGCTCGTACTGAAGATATCTTTAATCAAAACAAATGAAGTGCCCAAACACTAAAAATCCATATTCTGTTTCTTTCAAAATGTTTTTGGGTAGTAGTTTTCTTATTTTCCATACTATAAATGAGAAACATATTCTTTTTTATTTTTATATGTATTATTTTCCTTAGAAAAACAAAAATTAGAGGATTATGCTATAAAAATCTGAAAGTACAGTTCAGCATTGAAAAACTTTGATGATTCAGTGTTTGGTTTTATGTGCACTGGGCACTTCTGCATTGTTGCATATGTTGCAATTACATATAGAGAAATCTGAATAGTGTCTTTCAGATTTATTTTTAGCTACACCTTTGTCAACTTAATTGTGTAAATCAGTGATCTGTTAATGGATTTTGAAGTAAAATTAGAGTGACATTATGAACAGATATGACTCAAGATGCCTCAGAACCAGAGCAGGTCCTGGCTTATCTCTTGTGGTGTAGTATGTTTTAGATCTCTGCTCAGTCAAGTTGGTTGAATTGAATAGAAAATAGGTTCTCTAAAAAGTAAATCAGTACATAAATTAGCTTTCTTTATGTTGAATTGTGCTTTTGTATCTTGAATTCCTTGCCCTCGTGATCTGTCACAGTATCATAAAATAATATTTCCTGACATTTATAAGGAGAGATTGTATAAATACTTGAAGTGACTTTTGTGTCCATGGCTTTTCAGTGTGTCGTTTTGGAGAACTTAGATCTTGATCTAACAAGCCGCTTACAGTTTTTTTTCTTCTGGACTGTAACAAGTCCGACTAGAATAAAAGGAATTGCTCATAAGTTTAAAGTTAAGCTGGTATGTCATTCAGGACCATGTTTCAGGTCACTGGAACCCATCATACTTTTTGAAACAAGGCTGACATGTAAAGAGAAACCTTTAGAAGTGCACAAGGGCAGAAAGGCTTAGAGCTTGATCCCTGCTGAAAGCTCTTAGAAGACTTTCCAAGACGACAGTGGGCCTTTGACTGAAACATGGCAATATGTGAAGCGAAAGTTGGAGTGAAAACTTTTTACAAACTTTTAATCTCATTTCCCAGGAAATTAGGCATTAGTGATCATGCTTGGATTACTTGTTTATCCATCTGTGGTTCCCTTTTTCCCCTTTCTTCCATCATTGCTGGGTTAGTTTGGTGAACTAGTCAATTTTTACTACTCTTGACTAAATAATAGCAATCTCAAAGATAATCAGACTCTAAAGTTTTGTGGAAATAAGTTATTCTTAAATGTTGTTAAGTATCATGCCAGCTGAGGAAAAGGCTTAGGAGAGTGGGGCACATTAGGGACTACAAAGGGTGAGAAACTTCAGCAAGAGCTCACAGTCGAGCAGGAGGAATCCAGAGCCTAAGTACACCAGACTCGCTCCGTACCGATTGCCGTGGAGCTGATTTCTGCCTGCAGTAAAATATGCCCATTCGTGGTCTTACAGAACTTGATGCAAATGTGATCTACAACAACCAGACAGAGAGGTTAAACCTTTATAAAATAGAGAGACCCCCGTCAGTGTCTTGAAAACGACTACATTCTGAGTGTTATCTCCTTGGGAAACTTGCTTTCTGTCCTTTCACTTGTGGGATGGAGAGGTGATTTATTCAGGAAGAACTGGTTGCTGCTTCTCCCTCCTGAGCCCACTCGGGGTGGGGAGCCCACGCAGGGCAAACGTGCCCTCTGCCGCACTCGGGACGGATGGTCTCAGCAGTGCTGCTGGAGCAGGCTCGCGTACGTCGGTTATTGACTCTGAAATGAAGGATGTGAAATGACTGTTCTGTCTTCAGTTGTCTCTGATTTAGGAACAACCTGGAGGGAGGGACCATGCGATAACAGCATTCAGTTGCACTTGCTGCTGAAACAGCAAGAGCAAAACACGTGTTCTCTTTCCTGCCATTATAGGCGAAAAGGAAGTTGTTGACGTATGTGGTATGGGGGAGTGGGGAGTAAGAATCCACCGTAATTCTTACATAGACTCAAGGTTGATTTTGACAGAAAATGAGTCAAGAACCTGCTTTGCCAGAGAAGAATTCTTTTCAGACAATATTTATTTATTCCTTTTATCCTGCACTGTAGGCTGAAAACTAAATTATTTCCTAAATATTCCAAACTCTCACCAATCCCAGTTTTTGTAGAAACTATACATGAAATGGAATATTCTTTCATATGTTTCCCACATTTCATTTGATTGTAACATTCTAGTTACCATTTCTTCTTTTCCCAGTGTCTCCTACCATTGTTCTGTTGATTGGCTTTTGTCGTGCTTAGCTGTTGAACAAGTGGTAACACCTACCTTTGTTTATGGAGGAATGCAAAATATTGGTGAATTTGCTAAATCAATAAATAAAATAAAATAAGCCCAAACAAACTAAACATTAAAATGCTTCAATAAATTAGTAAATGGTTCATTTTTTAAATATAACTGTGAATTTATTCTAATGAAGATGAAAACCTATCAACTCTTTTTTTGTGTGTGTGTGATATATTTTTTTTTGAGGGTAATCGAATATGCCTTTATAGCATGCAGCAGCTACAGCAGGAAGAAATAAAATTGGAAATTCTTTCTTTCTTCTTACTATGAAGGGCCACAGTTTGCTGTAGTGCATCAATGATTCCAGTGACACTACTTCTGCATTAAGAAACTAGCCTTTTTATGTAGGGGTAAAAGTGTCTGGCCTAAAATCCTTGCTCATTAGGAATTTTCTAGTTATTATCTCAATCTGTTTTTTTGCTTTAATTTAGGTACTCTTCCCCCCAACAGGAAATGTTTATTTCCTGTCTTAGCAGGTTTTATAACAGAAAAAATGTCACCTTCAAATGTTGAGGTTTAAATGTTAGCTGCTAATAAGTACATTTTGTAGACATGAATCTGCTGTAAAACTCGTGTTTGCATGCTCTGAGAGACACGTGCTGTTGAGTAAAGATAGAAAACATATTCCGTGGTTTCTCTCTTAAGAACTCTATGACCGGAGTACCAGGGATGCTCTAAATAAAGATGGGATTGTAATAAGTAGGTCACATGGATGCATCTGTCTAGAAAGTGTCCAGTTCTAACTGGTACTGTTACACCACTCGCTTTTGTGGTTGTTAGTGTCCGTGCCAAGATTACACGCAGCAAAAATCTTACATTGCATGCTGGATGTTAGGCTTGTGGAGGTTCATCAACGTGCATGCTGATCTTGAGCAACAGGGATCTGAGAGGGAAATAGCAAATAAAACCACTGAATAGGAATATTGTTTTGGCTGAATTTTTTTTGTATGTGCTCCTTTGTGCTTTCAGAAATCATTAGTAGGATAGGGTTTTCCAAATAAATTAAAAGTGAAGTATGTCTCTATTAACTAAACGATAACTAAAAATAGTGTTGCATATTTGTAAATATTCACTGTGTTGACAAAAAAGGAGGGGGGAGAATTAAGAGATTGCAAGGATTAACATGGTGAAGTTAAGAAAAGGAGGGTAAGCTCGTCTGATTTTATTGTAAGTTTATAGTAGTACCTCTTAGGTTGTGAAAAAGCCTCACAGTAGAGAGCACAAAAGCTGTGTATCTTTGTCATTGAAAGCTGAAAATTTTAGCATACTTTGTAATATGGATTTCATATGACACGTGAATCTTATGGCAGAACAGGTCCAACTTTTGTTTGAAAAATCACATTTCTGCAGTGTTTCTAAGCACCCCACAGCATGAGTAGTGGGGTTTTAACGATACACTTGTGTCTGAGAGCTGCGTGCTGTCGTGTTCAGATAATGACACTACTTTGGTTTTAATACTTTTTAGGGACACAGACGGAAGAATGCTCTTAGATATTTTTGACGAAAACCTTCATCCCCTTTCGGTAAGTTCATCTGCCTCTTCTTCCCTTTCATGTGAACTGTCTTTCTTTCTGTCTGCTTCGCTTTGTTTCAGTCACCTATTTGGAAGTATTTCTTCCGTAGAAATCCGAAGTGCCACCAGATTATGACAAACATGACCCGGAGCAGAAACAGATTTACCGCTTTGTTCGGACGTTGTTCAGTGCTGCTCAACTGACTGCTGAATGTGCCATTGTCACCCTGGTGAGTGTCTGAGAGATGCCATCACCCATCTAACAGACCCAGTTTTGTTCCCAAAGTTTATATGATTTAATAGATCTAGGTGCTGCCAGGGAATTTTTTCTCACCATGGAGACCAAGGGAATTTCCTGATGGGAAGAGATACTGCAATTCATTTTCTTGGGGAGAGTAAGTGATGGAAGAAGAGGTTGGGTAATGTGCGACACACAAGCCGGGCTTATGTCTTGCCCTCGCAGAATGATCATGTTACAGGCCACCAAGGGGACTAATAGAAAACACAGGTGGCATAAGTGGTCTGAACAGAGGGAATGTTAAAAGCTGAAAGGCTTCCACTTTTGGGGGGATTTGTAGCTCCCAGCAGAGACTCGGGAACAGCTGTAGGTAATTTAATAGCACTAATAAGAATTGATGGGCACGTGAAGGATTTGGTGAGTGACTGGGACATGTTGGTGATGGCTCTTTTTTATTTGCACTGTACTTGTCTTTCAGGACCACGTCATAGCATTGAACAATTGTACTCAAAGCTGAAGTTTAGCTACTTAAAAATAGCACAAGACAAAAGAGGGTTCAGATTTTCAGCTGGTGTGGATCAGCATAGCAATGTGGATTAAAGGAGCTAAAGTGATCTCCACCAGCTGAGAATTTCTTAATTTTCCTGAATTTTTTATCCTGCCAACTCTGACAGGCCTCTTCAACTTTCAGGCATGATTTTGGCCATGTTCTTGACTTGGAGATTTTAAAAGAACAAAATGGGTTTTTTTACCACTACAACATGTGGTTTCATAACAGCTTTGTTATACACTTTGGATGGAAGAAGGGGAAATTGGAGAAGGTGGATTTTGAAGCCCAGACCCACTCATTTCCTCTGTTAATCTCTCTCCCTTGGCTTCTAAGATTAGTTGGCAAGCTTTTCTTCTTCAGACAGTCAGAATGAATTGTACTAGCCAGTACAGAACAGGAATACGAGAGAAACAGGGCAAGAAACACCCTGCAGTGCTCTTCCCTTAGGTTTTGAAGTATTACTCTACCTAGTTACTTGACACAGCCTGTACTTGTTTTCTGAAATGACATTTTGTCTGTCTCTTTTACATAATGGCACTAAGTACTTGTCCTTCTCCCTTTTCTTCCAAAGTGTTTTCTGCTGAAGGCAAGATACGTTGTGTGAATCAGTATGTTCCTGTGTAATTTAATTAATCTACTGTCAAATACAGTGGAACCTTGTTGTAGTTATCTGTTGTTTGATCTTAGGTTACTTGATCAATGAGGGCACTATTTAGTAGAAAGGAAGAGGACTATTTTTAATAACAATATCTTCCTATTATTGCAGTGCATGGAAAGTTCTTCCCCACAAATCTTGTTAACTCGCATATATTTCAATATCTTTCTTTTGTAACTACTTCCTTTCCTCATATGGTTTGCATGTGGTTTCCCAGCAAGTAACTCTTTTGGTGTGATGTGCAGCGAAGTATATATGTTTTTAACTCATTTGTTATATTGCAGAGGCAGTTTCCATAGTTGTTATTGCTTGAAACCCTAGGTGGCTCGGGTTTTTTACCCAACAAAATGATAACAGATAAACTGTTTTAAAGCCTAGTTTTCAAAGCAGCCATGCAGACACTTGCAGACAGATTTGGTGCAGGTGATCAGCATTACTGTTCTGCTATTCTTGTCCATGTTTTCAGGGTAACAGCACCTGCCTGGCCCTGCTTTCCAGAAAGCCACAGAGTTTTTGGATAAATAGCATTTTACAAGTATGAAATTCTGCTGCTGCTGTTCTCAGTTTCCGCTGTACTTCTAGGCTCTATTTCTTTATTTGTTAGTGTCATCAGGAGGGGCCCCAGAGACAGATCGTTTGGTTTCTGAAACGTTCAAATGTGGAAATTAATCTGTTGAAAAGCTATCAGCCCTTCCCCACTCCCCACACTCCTGAAATCTTAGTAGTGTTGATGTTGCTATTTATGAAACCTCCAAGTGCTTTCAACTTTGCTGTCCTGTCTGGAGAAACGAAGAGCAGCATTCCCTGCTGGGGCTTATGTTTTGCCATAGTCTGGCCATCCGTGGGAGAGCAATCGGATAGCCCTGCGGCCACTTGTGCCTCCTGGGAGGGTTGCCAGGAGGCAGGAAGTGTATCTGGAGATCACAGTACATTTTGAACAAGATGCTACAACTATTATTTTTCTTTCACTTTTCTAATTATTTTTAAACAGTCCTAACCACCCCTTTTTACAGCCGAAATTATTAACGTGGTCTAAGGTGTGTGGTTGAATACACTTGCTGTTTGCCTTCTTACATGCCATTAGCCAGGCAGAAGCAGCGGTTATAATTGGTTTTATAGCAGTCTGTATGTTCAGCACAGGAGCTGAGTCAATGTGAAACTCCAGACTGTTAGATAAGATAGTCTCCAGCAAAAAGCCGGCGTTGTGTTGCTTCAAGCACTTAATTAAAATATTTCAATTAAAGCCTCCACTATTACAGCAAAAACCAATTTATAATTAAACAAAAAATTTAATTTTCACACAGCCTCCAGAGCTTTCAAGAGATTTCCCATACTGATAGGTGAAAAATTAAAATCTCGGGTTGAAACAATTAAGTACTAATCCACATTATTTATTTATAAAATAATACCATAAGGATAAAATCAGTTTTAGGTATTAATTGTGTTGCTGATTTAAATTCTTGAAAATAACGGTTTTTGTCCCGGTGTACAACTGAACTACACTCTGTGACCTGACTTCGTGAGAAAAATAGTGTGCGTGTGCTGTCAACCCACAGTATTCCCACCCTTGCTAAAACTGAGAAATGCCTGTCTCTTCACTGTCTGCTCAAGTGCAGAGGTGACAAGTTGTACTTAGGTTAATCTATTAATTGGATAGCAAATAAAAATGTGAGCAGGAGCGTTATCCATACCGACAGGAAAATAATACAGTGTTTGCATGGGAAATAAATATTTATGCTTTGTTCTTTTGTTCTGTAAGAACAAAACAAGCCTGCTAAGTAGACCTGAAGAGGAGAATGGTCCAAGTTTTCTGCTTTGCCTTGGCATGACTTTCTGAGTTTTGTGCAAATAGGCCAAATCTAAGGCTCCTATTATACTCCAGTGTCCATAGGAGTTTTGGGGAGGATACATCTTGCATTTGCAAATATGCCAGTCGGCAAATATGTTAGGTCTATATGCTATAGACTCATCAGATACAGTGCTATGTAAATACATACAATACATGAGCTGGATTATTTCTGTGAAGTTCAGGGGAGCATGGTTTTGAAATATGTTAGAAGGTTCATACTGTGACTGAGAGGATTTGATATTGGGAAATTTGAAATTTGAAGTATGTAAGAATAAATTCTCCTTATGCAAGATAGGGATTCAATTAATCCAGCCAGATGTTCCTGAGTGCTTGTTGTACTCTTCAGTCACATTTTCAGCAAATGGGTAGAGAGAGAATATTGTTGAACTGGGTTGTGAGAATTATAGTACTTGAGGAGAATTTTGGTTGCTGTGTGTTTGAAGGAAAGGAGAAAGCTTTTAACTGAATTCCTTTCACTGGGATATTTTTACTTTTAAATGCTGATAATATACATTTGGTTTTTCATATTTCAGTTGAGGTATCAAAAATCTGGTATTTGTTTAAAAGAAACACGGAAGTGATCAGAGTCCATAGAGACACTGGATCTGCAGCAGAGGTCCTTTTCAGCTGTCCCAGTATAACTACTGATCCTTAAGGAAGCTAATGGAAGGTGCAAGTTCCTCTGGTGGCCTTAGAGTACTATGCAAAGTACATTGCCTGATTTGAAAGCTGTCACTCTCTATCCCGTGACCGTAAGGGATCATGAGTGTGGTTGGGTGAGCAAGGCAAAGCACTGAAGCTGAGCACCACCTCATGTAAGAAATCCATGAGAATTGTCTGTATCCAGTATTGCTGGTGGCCACTTTTGTCCTGGGCTTCAAGCATTCCCTGGGAGGTGGACGAAACCCACCGCTTTGCCACATCTGAAGAAGGTCTCTCCACCTGTGCTGTGGATCCTGAGTCCCTTGGCAGCTGAGTGTGGGTCATGGTACACTCTGGAGAAGGGCAAGAGGAACCAGGGGCTTTGTGCCTGTGCTTTGGGCACTGGTGAGAGCAGAAGGCTTAGATTCTGGTCCCTGGTTTTAGGGCTGTTCTCATCTTTTCACTACAGTCTAATATACAACACATGCATCGTTATCGGTTAATACCTATATGTCTCTCAGTCAAGTCTTGCTTTAGGCCTATTGAGATACACGCTTTATAAAAAGAGAACATTGAAGCTGAGGTGGGGAAAGGATTATTTTTTTTAATCCCCTAGAGAAGAGGACATTCATTCAAAGAATGGGTGTCTGTTTTCTGATGCATCTTTAAGGGTTTCTGTGTGGGCAAAGAACGAATACTGATCCCAGTTTTAGACTGGAAAGTCAATCTTGTCTAATAGTCTGAGTGCATTTTATATGTATTATAGATCTTTGTCTTAAAATGAGTAAATTAGGAGGCAAACCTGGAGACGTGTGACTTTTGTCTAGTGCTCTCTATAAATATCTACAATGGTACTTTGCAGCAACTCACATTTTCAGAGTTTTGTGGCTGTATTTGTTACTCTTTTTTAACATTTGGTCTCAAAAATAAAAATTGGATGAATTTGTGAGGACCATGATGATATGATGTCCTTTTCCACCAAGTGGATGGCACCAGACCTTTGTGGAGCATTTTTAAATGCCCAGCTGGGCAATTGCAAAGCACAGTTATTTCTGGAGAGTTGTGGTAGGGAACTGGCTGATTGCTTAGAACAGAGCATATGGCAATTTAGTGATTGGATTAGAGCTGTAATGTGGCTATTTGGGACCCACTGCCAATTATAATTTTTTCCATGCAAATAATCTTTTTATTATTTCTGCAAGACATTGTGACACACTGAAGTTTTCTCATTAAAGAGAGGACTGTGTACTGCTTCATGATGTGTTGGGATGGAAACTATCTTCGTTAGTAATTCTGTGCTCCTGCAATTTATAATGTGGGTTACCTAGTGAGTTGATACGGAGTTTAAATGGGAGAGGAAGGGAATGAGGTTTTTGCAAATACATGTTCACTTGTAGGTTCTCAATTATGGTAGTTAAAAGACCAAAACCATCATCTCCTTTCTGTTAATGTAAATCAAGTGAGAAATAATTAAAACCACTAGAGTTTTATTGGTAGAGATAGGATTTGACATACAGCAATATAGAAACAGCATAAGAAAAGATAATGCTTTGCTCTTGCTGCTGCCTCAAAATTGTTCTGGTCATGTCAGTGACATTCCTCAGTGATTGCCTGTTTCTTTAGTGTCTTGGAGGCAATGCACAACTTCTGACCTCTCCGTGTTGCACCACAGGAAAATCTAGTGCTGCAGACAGATGGAATCACAGAATAATTTAGGTTGGAAGGGACCTCTGGAGGGGGACACACCTGATCTGGCCTCTGCTCAAAGCATGACCAGCTGGGTCTGGCTGATCAGGGCCTGCCCAGTTGAGTTCTGAATTTCTCCAAGGATGGAAATTTCATATCCGTCATAGAAAACCGGTTTCGTTTTTTTAGGGAAGCCCAAAAAAAGAATTACAGTATTTTGGGTGCTTATACTGCACCTCCAGTGTGATAACAGGTATCAGTGAGATATTGGAGGTTAATGTTGAACAGCTTCAAAATGAAGTAACTAAGAGAAACAAAACTTCTATAAGAACCTCATTGTAAGATTTTAATAAAATTTGAGTGTTCCTTTGGATTATGAAATATTGAAATGAAATTATTTCACACTTTCATATTTGGTATATATCCTCCTGAAGGTGGGGGGGAAGAGGAGATAAACCTCCTCTGGTATTTTAACTTTTCTTTCTACTTGAGAGCATTATATAATATACAAAGTTTGTTATAATGTCCTCTGAGATGGAAAAAATGAGATGCTGTTTCACACTAATTAAAACTGAACTCTTCAGTGCTATGTTTAGTTTTCAGTTTCTTCAGACAGATTTCTGTTGATTGGGGTGTTGTGTAACCAACTGTATGCTATCCAGTATCGTGGGGAGGAGGACATCCTAGACAACTGGGAGAACGTTGGATGCTGTGGTTACTATCAGACACTCTGGATGTCCAGGATGGATTCACCCAACAGCAAATAATTACCCCAGAGATTAGTTCTGGCTCAGCAGTAGCCCTGCTGGAACTTGGATCCTTTGCTGATCTTGTTAGTTTGTGCCATGTTACAGTTCTGTGCCTGGATAAAGAAAGCCCCCCAGGACTAGTGGTGATAATGGATGGCTAAATGCTTCTCCACCATGCTATTGCAAGTCCAAGTCCTGGGAGTTAAGATCAAAGGCATCCAGACTAGGTCAGCACTGGAGTCATTTCGGGTCTGGCAGATTTATGAGCTCAAGATACGTGCTGAAACAAATCAGTTCTGTACCTCTGCTGGACCTGAAGTCATGTTGGAAGCCATTTAACTACATTCCTGTGGTGCCGCATCTAAGCTAATGAACCACTCCAGAGTTCATTGAACTCGAAGCCAATTTGGGATTATCTATACCCATGGAGTGGTAATTTTATTTAATTAATATAATTAAATTCTTTTTAATCCAGATAAATGAATTCTTAACAAAGGCAAATCACCCAATTGTTTTCACTTATGATTAAATAATAATTTGCTGATATTCCAAGTGTAAAGGTCAATCATTGCAAAATCTTGGTGCAAGTCTGTGGGAAAAGAGGGAAAATAATCCAATATTGCTCTTCTGAAATCTTAACTCTGTGCAGTGTATGTTCTGGCATGTGCTCAAGTTATTAAAACGTCTCCAATGAGGTGCAAATGTTGTCCATCAAAGCTTGTTAGACTGACAGTCATGTAAAACTATGTGGTTCATTCTCAAACACAGTAGGTGAATAATGGAGGTATCAGACTCTGGGGTATTGTGTTTGTAAGTAAAAATGTATTGATGCACCAATGTCCCTTGGTATTTTCTAGATCAGAATTGCATTTTCATTTCAGCTAGTAATTGAATTATGTTACAAATGAGTTTTGAAGATTGTAGTGTTGTTGGCATTAACACTGAGTTATACTTGCTCTTTGTAAGCTGGGAAAAATTCAGGATTATATGTTGTTTGACTGAAGCCACTGAGAGTTTCTGCTAATGTCACATTAGTTACTTTAATCTTTTATTTAAATAGTCTTGTTATTATTCTGTAAAAAATCTATAAACATGCAGTCATAGAACTAAGTCGTAATGATAACTGTGATGAAGATGGCTCTTGGAAGCTGCTAAAGTGTTTGAGGAGAGCTAGGTGTTGAGTAAAGGCAGAATAAATCTGTTGTCTTTTTGGAATTCAGCTTTTGAATGTTTAGTAGAGAAGTGCTCCAAAGTTTTGCCACAAAAGCTTACTTTCAGAAGAGGCACTGCAAAGTATGAATTAAATTGAAGAAAAGTAACATTGGTGTAACAGCTTCAATTGGTTTTAAGCTTTAGTTCCGTTCTTAAGCATGGATACAGTTGTTAAAAGTGGATGGAGGCAAATCATGGCATTTATTTTAACTTAAGTATTCTAGATACTAAAAGCTTATTTTATCTTTCATTAGTTCTGGTTCCATAAAGTAACACCTGCCAAAATAATCCAGAGGAGATGAGGTTTTCAGACTTTTGTTTAAAAAACGAAGTGTTTCTCACATTGTTTAATCTGCATTTTTTGGTCTTTTGACATATAACTAAATTTCTTCCAGCATTCTGGGATGCAAGTTTTACAATATTCTTTTCTCCAGTGAGCTTTTAAAATTTAGGTTTATTATATGACTTTACAGCAGCTAGTCCTAAAGAAAATGTAGAAAATGTTTGGCTTTTGAAAATGAAGCCAGTGAAAATCATTACAACACAAGAATATACCAAACCGCATAGTACACACAGAATCCCAAGTCTCTTTGATACAAATCCTGTATTTAAGAAAATGACCCCTGTGTGTTTAAGACACCGTTCAATGTATAGACATCATTGCATACAAATGGCATTTCCATATGTCACATTTACCATTACAGGGTCAACTTTTTTTTTTTTTTCCTTTTAATGAGGTGGAGCATGCCTGCCTGTGTGTGGGAAGACTCGCATGCTTTTGCCAGCAAAAGCAGGTGGTGTTCTCCCACCAGCCACGAGTTTGTTTGGGATGAGTAGCGTAGTCACTAACCACCCACCAGCCTTCCTCTTCAACTGGGCTGGGAGCCACCTGGCCCTTCTCCAAAAGCCTGTACTGATTCAGCACATCTTTGCAGCAGCCAGAAGCATCCTCCTTCAGTCGTGTAG